>NW_027394278.1:8015511-8205511 GCF_049309525.1 Garra rufa | reverse complement strand
AGGTAAATGCTGTTAAAAGAATACAGTTCATTTGTCCATACCCTAAAAACAGTCCAAGAATCCCAGTGTGTTGATAAGTCCAATGTGAGTGTCCACCATTGTATATACAATCCACAGAAAGTGTAATCCAAAGTTTGCAGGTGGTGAATGGAAAGGTGAGCTCTAAAATTAGCAACTCCTTAATCCAACAGTTTGGTGACTTTTTTTGTCATGCTGCTCTCTTATACAGTTGTACTTCCTGCTTCCTGTCATGTGTCTAGTCACATGGCAGGCCAACCATCCATTTATTAAAGACACACACACACTTAAAATGTTAAGAGTAATAAAATGGCCTAAAAAACATGTAAAACACTTAACACTCTATAATACATTTAAATGATTGTAATAAATAGAGCGGTAAAACACGTCTTTCTAAAAGCCAGCATATTATATAAATAGTGAAGAAAAGGCAAAAGCTTACAGCACCTGGTATTCCCAGGCGGTCTCCCATCCAAGTACTAACCAGGGCCGACGCTGCTTTGCTTCCGAGATCAGACGAGATCGGGCGGTCTCAGCGGAGTATGGCCGTAAGCGAGGGCTGCTCCAAAAAGTGGGCTATTTAAAGATCAGCCTCCGTAAAAGCCAGCATATTATATAAATAGTGAAGAAAAGGCAAAAGCTTACAGCACCTGGTATTCCCAGGCGGTCTCCCATCCAGAGTTACTAGATTAAAATGGGGTCAGATTTAACTGTGAGAGATGACTAGTGGTTAAAAGAATGAGACATAAAAGAAGATTGGTTTAAATAGATTTGGTTTATATACAAGGTTCACATAAAAGACTTTAAAACAACACGATAAAACTAGGTAAATGCTGTTAAAAGAATACAGTTCATTTGTCCATACCCTAAAAACAGTCCAAGAATCCTAGTGTGTTGATAAGTCCAATGTGAGTGTCCACCATTGTATATACAATCCACAGAAAGTGTAATCCAAAGTTTGCAGGTGGTGAATGGAAAGGTGAGCTCTAAAATTAGCAAACTCCTTAATCCAACAGTTTGGTGACTGTCCTTTGTTTGTCATGCTGCTCTCTTATACAGTTGTACTTCCTGCTTCCTGTCATGTGTCTAGTCACATGGCAGGCCAACCATCCATTTATTTAAGACACACACACACTTAAAATGTTAAGAGCAATAAAATGGCCTAAAAAAACATGTAAAACACTTAACACTCTATAATACATTTAAATGATTGTAATAAATAGAGCGGTAAAACACGTCTTTCTAAAAGCCAGCATATTATATAAATAGTGAAGAAAAGGCAAAAGCTTACAGCACCTGGTATTCCCAGGCGGTCTCCCATCCAAGTACTAACCAGGCCCGACGCTGCTTTGCTTCCGAGATCAGACGAGATAGGGCGGTCTCAGCGCGGTATGGCCGTAAGTGAGGGCTGCTCCAAAAAGTGGGCTATTTAAAGATCAGCCTCCGTAAAAGCCAGCATATTATATAAATAGTGAAGAAAAGGCAAAAGCTTACAGCACCTGGTATTCCCAGGCGGTCTCCCATCTAAGTACTAACCAGGCCCGACGCTGCTTTGCTTCCGAGATCAGACGAGATCGGGCGCACTCAGCGCAGTATGGCCGTAAGCGAAGACTGCTCCAAAAAGTGGGTTATTTATAGATCAGCCTCCGTAAAAGCCATCATATTATATAAATAGTGAAGAAAAGGCAAAAGCTTACAGCACCAGGTATTCCCAGGCGGTCTCCCATCCAGAGTTACAACATTAAAATGGGGTCAGAATTAACTGTGAGAGATGACTAGTGGTTAAAAGAATAAGACATAAAAGAAGATTGGTTTAAATAGATTTGGTTTTTATACAAGGTTCACATAAAAGACTTTAAAACAACACGATAAAACTAGGTAAATGCTGTTAAAAGAATACAGTTCATTTGTCCATACCCTAAAAACAGTCCAAGAATCCCAGTGTGTTGATAAGTCCAATGTGAGTGTCCACCATTGTATATACAATCCACAGAAAGTGTAATCCAAAGTTTGCAGGTGGTGAATGGAAAGGTGAGCTCTAAAATTAGCAACTCCTTAATCCAACAGTTTGGTGACTTTTTTTGTCATGCTGCTCTCTTATACAGTTGTACTTCCTGCTTCCTGTCATGTGTCTAGTCACATGGCAGGCCAACCATCCATTTATTAAAGACACACACACACTTAAAATGTTAAGAGCAATAAAATGGCCTAAAAAAACATGTAAAACACTTAACACTCTATAATACATTTAAATGATTGTAATAAATAGAGCGGTAAAACACGTCTTTCTAAAAGCCAGCATATTATATAAATAGTGAAGAAAAGGCAAAAGCTTACAGCACCTGGTATTCCCAGGCGGTCTCCCATCCAAGTACTAACCAGGCCCGACGCTGCTTTGCTTCCGAGATCAGACGAGATCGGGCGGTCTCAGCGCAGTATGGCCGTAAGCGAGGGCTGCTCCAAAAAGTGGGCTATTTAAAGATCAGCCTCCGTAAAAGCCAGCATATTATATAAATAGTGAAGAAAAGGCAAAAGCTTACAGCACCTGGTATTCCCAGGCGGTCTCCCATCTAAGTACTAACCAGGCCCGACGCTGCTTTGCTTCCGAGATCAGACGAGATCGGGCGCTCTCAGCGCAGTATGGCCGTAAGCGAGTACTGCTCCAAAAAGTGGGCTATTTATAGATCAGCCTCCGTAAAAGCCATCATATTATATAAATAGTGAAGAAAAGGCAAAAGCTTACAGCACCTGGTATTCCCAGGCGGTCTCCCATCCAGAGTTACAAGATTAAAATGGGGTCAGATTTAACTGTGAGAGATGACTAGTGGTTAAAAGAATGAGACATAAAAGAAGATTGGTTTAAATAGATTTGGTTTATATACAAGGTTCACATAAAAAGACTTTAAAACAACACGATAAAACTAGGTAAATGCTGTTAAAAGAATACAGTTCATTTGTCCATACCCTAAAAACAGTCCAAGAATCCCAGTGTGTTGATAAGTCCAATGTGAGTGTCCACCATTGTATATACAATCCACAGAAAGTGTAATCCAAAGTTTGCAGGTGGTGAATGGAAAGGTGAGCTCTAAAATTAGCAAACTCCTTAATCCAACAGTTTGGTGACTGTCCTTTGTATGTCATGCTGCTCCCTTATACAGTTGTACTTCCTGCTTCCTGTCATGTGTCTAGTCACATGGCAGGCCAACCATCCATTTATTTAAGACACACACACACTTAAAATGTTAAGAGCAATAAAATGGCCTAAAAAAACATGTAAAACACTTAACACTCTATAATACATTTAAATGATTGTAATAAATAGAGCGGTAAAACACGTCTTTCTAAAAGCCAGCATATTATATAAATAGTGAAGAAAAGGCAAAAGCTTACAGCACCTGGTATTCCCAGGCGGTCTCCCATCCAGAGTTACAAGATTAAAATGGGGTCAGATTTAACTGTGAGAGATGACTAGTGGTTAAAAGAATGAGACATAAAAGAAGATTGGTTTAAATAGATTTGGTTTATATACAAGGTTCACATAAAAGACTTTAAAACAACACGATAAAACTAGGTAAATGCTGTTAAAAGAATACAGTTCATTTGTCCATACCCTAAAAACAGTCCAAGAATCCCAGTGTGTTGATAAGTCCAATGTGAGTGTCCACCATTGTATATACAATCCACAGAAAGTGTAATCCAAAGTTTGCAGGTGGTGAATGGAAAGGTGAGCTCTAAAATTAGCAACTCCTTAATCCAACAGTTTGGTGACTTTTTTTGTCATGCTGCTCTCTTATACAGTTGTACTTCCTGCTTCCTGTCATGTGTCTAGTCACATGGCAGGCCAACCATCCATTTATTAAAGACACACACACACACTTAAAATGTTAAGAGTAATAAAATGGCCTAAAAAACATGTAAAACACTTAACACTCTATAATACATTTAAATGATTGTAATAAATAGAGCGGTAAAACACGTCTTTCTAAAAGCCAGCATATTATATAAATAGTGAAGAAAAGGCAAAAGCTTACAGCACCTGGTATTCCCAGGCGGTCTCCCATCCAAGTACTAACCAGGCCCGACGCTGCTTTGCTTCCGAGATCAGACGAGATCGGGCGGTCTCAGCGCAGTATGGCCGTAAGCGAGGACTGCTCCAAAAAGTGGGCTATTTAAAGATCAGCCTCCGTAAAAGCCAGCATATTATATAAATAGTGAAGAAAAGGCAAAAGCTTACAGCACCTGGTATTCCCAGGCGGTCTCCCATCCAGAGTTACTAGATTAAAATGGGGTCAGATTTAACTGTGAGAGATGACTAGTGGTTAAAAGAATGAGACATAAAAGAAGATTGGTTTAAATAGATTTGGTTTATATACAAGGTTCACATAAAAGACTTTAAAACAACACGATAAAACTAGGTAAATGCTGTTAAAAGAATACAGTTCATTTGTCCATACCCTAAAAACAGTCCAAGAATCCTAGTGTGTTGATAAGTCCAATGTGAGTGTCCACCATTGTATATACAATCCACAGAAAGTGTAATCCAAAGTTTGCAGGTGGTGAATGGAAAGGTGAGCTCTAAAATTAGCAAACTCCTTAATCCAACAGTTTGGTGACTGTCCTTTGTTTGTCATACTGCTCTCTTATACAGTTGTACTTCCTGCTTCCTGTCATGTGTCTAGTCACATGGCAGGCCAACCATCCATTTATTTAAGACACACACACACTTAAAATGTTAAGAGCAATAAAATGGCCTAAAAAAACATGTAAAACACTTAACACTCTATAATACATTTAAATGATTGTAATAAATAGAGCGGTAAAACACGTCTTTCTAAAAGCCAGCATATTATATAAATAGTGAAGAAAAGGCAAAAGCTTACAGCACCTGGTATTCCCAGGCGGTCTCCCATCCAAGTACTAACCAGGCCCGACGCTGCTTTGCTTCCGAGATCAGACGAGATCGGGCGGTCTCAGCGCGGTATGGCCGTAAGCGAGGGCTGCTCCAAAAAGTGGCCTATTTAAAGATCAGCCTCCGTAAAAGCCAGCATATTATATAAATAGTGAAGAAAAGGCAAAAGCTTACAGCACCTGGTATTCCCAGGCGGTCTCCCATCTAAGTACTAACCAGGCCCGACGCTGCTTTGCTTCCGAGATCAGACGAGATCGGGCGCTCTCAGCGCAGTATGGCCGTAAGCGAGTACTGCTCCAAAAAGTGGGCTATTTATAGATCAGCCTCCGTAAAAGCCATCATATTATATAAATAGTGAAGAAAAGGCAAAAGCTTACAGCACCTGGTATTCCCAGGCGGTCTCCCATCCAGAGTTACAAGATTAAAATGGGGTCAGATTTAACTGTGAGAGATGACTAGTGGTTAAAAGAATGAGACATAAAAGAAGATTGGTTTAAATAGATTTGGTTTATATACAAGGTTCACATAAAAGACTTTAAAACAACACGATAAAACTAGGTAAATGCTGTTAAAAGAATACAGTTCATTTGTCCATACCCTAAAAACAGTCCAAGAATCCCAGTGTGTTGATAAGTCCAATGTGAGTGTCCACCATTGTATATACAATCCACAGAAAGTGTAATCCAAAGTTTGCAGGTGGTGAATGGAAAGGTGAGCTCTAAAATTAGCAAACTCCTTAATCCAACAGTTTGGTGACTGTCCTTTGTTTGTCATGCTGCTCTCTTATACAGTTGTACTTCCTGCTTCCTGTCATGTGTCTAGTCACATGGCAGGCCAACCATCCATTTATTTAAGACACACACACACTTAAAATGTTAAGAGCAATAAAATGGCCTAAAAAAACATGTAAAACACTTAACACTCTATAATACATTTAAATGATTGTAATAAATAGAGCGGTAAAACACGTCTTTCTAAAAGCCAGCATATTATATAAATAGTGAAGAAAAGGCAAAAGCTTACAGCACCTGGTATTCCCAGGCGGTCTCCCATCCAAGTACTAACCAGGCCCGACGCTGCTTTGCTTCCGAGATCAGACGAGATCGGGCGGTCTCAGCGCAGTATGGCCGTAAGCGAGGGCTGCTCCAAAAAGTGGGCTATTTAAAGATCAGCCTCCGTAAAAGCCAGCATATTATATAAATAGTGAAGAAAAGGCAAAAGCTTACAGCACCTGGTATTCCCAGGCGGTCTCCCATCCAGAGTTACAAGATTAAAATGGGGTCAGATTTAACTGTGAGAGATGAGTAGTGGTTAAAAGAATGAGACATAAAAGAAGATTGGTTTAAATAGATTTGGTTTATATACAAGGTTAACATAAAAGACTTTAAAACAACACGATAAAACTAGGTAAATGCTGTTAAAAGAATACAGTTCATTTGTCCATACCCTAAAAACAGTCCAAGAATCCTAGTGTGTTGATAAGTCAAATGTGAGTGTCCACCATTGTATATACAATCCACAAAAAGTGTAATCCAAAGTTTGCAGGTGGTGAATGGAAAGGTGAGCTCTAAAATTAGCAAACTCCTTAATCCAACAGTTTGGTGACTGTCCTTTGTTTGTCATGCTGCTCTCTTATACAGTTGTACTTCCTGCTTCCTGTCATGTGTCTAGTCACATGGCAGGCCAACCATCCATTTATTTAAGACACACACACACTTAAAATGTTAAGAGCAATAAAATGGCCTAAAAAAACATGTAAAACACTTAACACTCTATAATACATTTAAATGATTGTAATAAATAGAGCGGTAAAACACGTCTTTCTAAAAGCCAGCATATTATATAAATAGTGAAGAAAAGGCAAAAGCTTACAGCACCTGGTATTCCCAGGCGGTCTCCCATCCAAGTACTAACCAGGCCCGACGCTGCTTTGCTTCCGAGATCAGACGAGATTGGGCGGTCTCAGCGCGGTATGGCCGTAAGCGAGGGCTGCTCCAAAAAGTGGCCTATTTAAAGATCAGCCTCCGTAAAAGCCAGCATATTATATAAATAGTGAAGAAAAGGCAAAAGCTTACAGCACCTGGTATTCCCAGGCGGTCTCCCATCCAGAGTTACAAGATTAAAATGGGGTCAGATTTAACTGTGAGAGATGAGTAGTGGTTAAAAGAATGAGACATAAAAGAAGATTGGTTTAAATAGATTTGGTTTATATACAAGGTTAACATAAAAGACTTTAAAACAACACGATAAAACTAGGTAAATGCTGTTAAAAGAATACAGTTCATTTGTCCATACCCTAAAAACAGTCCAAGAATCCTAGTGTGTTGATAAGTCCAATGTGAGTGTCCACCATTGTATATACAATCCACAGAAAGTGTAATCCAAAGTTTGCAGGTGGTGAATGGAAAGGTGAGCTCTAAAATTAGCAAACTCCTTAATCCAACAGTTTGGTGACTGTCCTTTGTTTGTCATGCTGCTCTCTTATACAGTTGTACTTCCTGCTTCCTGTCATGTGTCTAGTCACATGGCAGGCCAACCATCCATTTATTTAAGACACACACACACTTAAAATGTTAAGAGCAATAAAATGGCCTAAAAAAACATGTAAAACACTTAACACTCTATAATACATTTAAATGATTGTAATAAATAGAGCGGTAAAACACGTCTTTCTAAAAGCCAGCATATTATATAAATAGTGAAGAAAAGGCAAAAGCTTACAGCACCTGGTATTCCCAGGCGGTCTCCCATCCAAGTACTAACCAGGCCCGACGCTGCTTTGCTTCCGAGATCAGACGAGATAGGGCGGTCTCAGCGCGGTATGGCCGTAAGTGAGGGCTGCTCCAAAAAGTGGGCTATTTAAAGATCAGCCTCCGTAAAAGCCAGCATATTATATAAATAGTGAAGAAAAGGCAAAAGCTTACAGCACCTGGTATTCCCAGGCGGTCTCCCATCTAAGTACTAACCAGGCCCGACGCTGCTTTGCTTCCGAGATCAGACGAGATCGGGCGCACTCAGCGCAGTATGGCCGTAAGCGAAGACTGCTCCAAAAAGTGGGTTATTTATAGATCAGCCTCCGTAAAAGCCATCATATTATATAAATAGTGAAGAAAAGGCAAAAGCTTACAGCACCAGGTATTCCCAGGCGGTCTCCCATCCAGAGTTACAACATTAAAATGGGGTCAGAATTAACTGTGAGAGATGACTAGTGGTTAAAAGAATGAGACATAAAAGAAGATTGGTTTAAATAGATTTGGTTTTTATACAAGGTTCACATAAAAGACTTTAAAACAACACGATAAAACTAGGTAAATGCTGTTAAAAGAATACAGTTCATTTGTCCATACCCTAAAAACAGTCCAAGAATCCCAGTGTGTTGATAAGTCCAATGTGAGTGTCCACCATTGTATATACAATCCACAGAAAGTGTAATCCAAAGTTTGCAGGTGGTGAATGGAAAGGTGAGCTCTAAAATTAGCAAACTCCTTAATCCAACAGTTTGGTGACTGTCCTTTGTTTGTCATACTGCTCTCTTATACAGTTGTACTTCCTGCTTCCTGTCATGTGTCTAGTCACATGGCAGGCCAACCATCCATTTATTTAAGACACACACACACTTAAAATGTTAAGAGCAATAAAATGGCCTAAAAAAACATGTAAAACACTTAACACTCTATAATACATTTAAATGATTGTAATAAATAGAGCGGTAAAACACGTCTTTCTAAAAGCCAGCATATTATATAAATAGTGAAGAAAAGGCAAAAGCTTACAGCACCTGGTATTCCCAGGCGGTCTCCCATCCAAGTACTAACCAGGCCCGACGCTGCTTTGCTTCCGAGATCAGACGAGATCGGGCGGTCTCAGCGCGGTATGGCCGTAAGCGAGGGCTGCTCCAAAAAGTGGCCTATTTAAAGATCAGCCTCCGTAAAAGCCAGCATATTATATAAATAGTGAAGAAAAGGCAAAAGCTTACAGCACCTGGTATTCCCAGGCGGTCTCCCATCTAAGTACTAACCAGGCCCGACGCTGCTTTGCTTCCGAGATCAGACGAGATCGGGCGCTCTCAGCGCAGTATGGCCGTAAGCGAGTACTGCTCCAAAAAGTGGGCTATTTATAGATCAGCCTCCGTAAAAGCCATCATATTATATAAATAGTGAAGAAAAGGCAAAAGCTTACAGCACCTGGTATTCCCAGGCGGTCTCCCATCCAGAGTTACAAGATTAAAATGGGGTCAGATTTAACTGTGAGAGATGACTAGTGGTTAAAAGAATGAGACATAAAAGAAGATTGGTTTAAATAGATTTGGTTTATATACAAGGTTAACATAAAAGACTTTAAAACAACACGATAAAACTAGGTAAATGCTGTTAAAAGAATACAGTTCATTTGTCCATACCCTAAAAACAGTCCAAGAATCCTAGTGTGTTGATAAGTCAAATGTGAGTGTCCACCATTGTATATACAATCCACAAAAAGTGTAATCCAAAGTTTGCAGGTGGTGAATGGAAAGGTGAGCTCTAAAATTAGCAAACTCCTTAATCCAACAGTTTGGTGACTGTCCTTTGTTTGTCATGCTGCTCTCTTATACAGTTGTACTTCCTGCTTCCTGTCATGTGTCTAGTCACATGGCAGGCCAACCATCCATTTATTTAAGACACACACACACTTAAAATGTTAAGAGCAATAAAATGGCCTAAAAAAACATGTAAAACACTTAACACTCTATAATACATTTAAATGATTGTAATAAATAGAGCGGTAAAACACGTCTTTCTAAAAGCCAGCATATTATATAAATAGTGAAGAAAAGGCAAAAGCTTACAGCACCTGGTATTCCCAGGCGGTCTCCCATCCAAGTACTAACCAGGCCCGACGCTGCTTTGCTTCCGAGATCAGACGAGATTGGGCGGTCTCAGCGCGGTATGGCCGTAAGCGAGGGCTGCTCCAAAAAGTGGCCTATTTAAAGATCAGCCTCCGTAAAAGCCAGCATATTATATAAATAGTGAAGAAAAGGCAAAAGCTTACAGCACCTGGTATTCCCAGGCGGTCTCCCATCCAGAGTTACAAGATTAAAATGGGGTCAGATTTAACTGTGAGAGATGAGTAGTGGTTAAAAGAATGAGACATAAAAGAAGATTGGTTTAAATAGATTTGGTTTATATACAAGGTTAACATAAAAGACTTTAAAACAACACGATAAAACTAGGTAAATGCTGTTAAAAGAATACAGTTCATTTGTCCATACCCTAAAAACAGTCCAAGAATCCTAGTGTGTTGATAAGTCCAATGTGAGTGTCCACCATTGTATATACAATCCACAGAAAGTGTAATCCAAAGTTTGCAGGTGGTGAATGGAAAGGTGAGCTCTAAAATTAGCAAACTCCTTAATCCAACAGTTTGGTGACTGTCCTTTGTTTGTCATGCTGCTCTCTTATACAGTTGTACTTCCTGCTTCCTGTCATGTGTCTAGTCACATGGCAGGCCAACCATCCATTTATTTAAGACACACACACACTTAAAATGTTAAGAGCAATAAAATGGCCTAAAAAAACATGTAAAACACTTAACACTCTATAATACATTTAAATGATTGTAATAAATAGAGCGGTAAAACACGTCTTTCTAAAAGCCAGCATATTATATAAATAGTGAAGAAAAGGCAAAAGCTTACAGCACCTGGTATTCCCAGGCGGTCTCCCATCCAAGTACTAACCAGGCCCGACGCTGCTTTGCTTCCGAGATCAGACGAGATAGGGCGGTCTCAGCGCGGTATGGCCGTAAGTGAGGGCTGCTCCAAAAAGTGGGCTATTTAAAGATCAGCCTCCGTAAAAGCCAGCATATTATATAAATAGTGAAGAAAAGGCAAAAGCTTACAGCACCTGGTATTCCCAGGCGGTCTCCCATCTAAGTACTAACCAGGCCCGACGCTGCTTTGCTTCCGAGATCAGACGAGATCGGGCGCACTCAGCGCAGTATGGCCGTAAGCGAAGACTGCTCCAAAAAGTGGGTTATTTATAGATCAGCCTCCGTAAAAGCCATCATATTATATAAATAGTGAAGAAAAGGCAAAAGCTTACAGCACCAGGTATTCCCAGGCGGTCTCCCATCCAGAGTTACAACATTAAAATGGGGTCAGAATTAACTGTGAGAGATGACTAGTGGTTAAAAGAATAAGACATAAAAGAAGATTGGTTTAAATAGATTTGGTTTTTATACAAGGTTCACATAAAAGACTTTAAAACAACACGATAAAACTAGGTAAATGCTGTTAAAAGAATACAGTTCATTTGTCCATACCCTAAAAACAGTCCAAGAATCCCAGTGTGTTGATAAGTCCAATGTGAGTGTCCACCATTGTATATACAATCCACAGAAAGTGTAATCCAAAGTTTGCAGGTGGTGAATGGAAAGGTGAGCTCTAAAATTAGCAACTCCTTAATCCAACAGTTTGGTGACTTTTTTTGTCATGCTGCTCTCTTATACAGTTGTACTTCCTGCTTCCTGTCATGTGTCTAGTCACATGGCAGGCCAACCATCCATTTATTAAAGACACACACACACTTAAAATGTTAAGAGCAATAAAATGGCCTAAAAAAACATGTAAAACACTTAACACTCTATAATACATTTAAATGATTGTAATAAATAGAGCGGTAAAACACGTCTTTCTAAAAGCCAGCATATTATATAAATAGTGAAGAAAAGGCAAAAGCTTACAGCACCTGGTATTCCCAGGCGGTCTCCCATCCAAGTACTAACCAGGCCCGACGCTGCTTTGCTTCCGAGATCAGACGAGATCGGGCGGTCTCAGCGCAGTATGGCCGTAAGCGAGGGCTGCTCCAAAAAGTGGGCTATTTAAAGATCAGCCTCCGTAAAAGCCAGCATATTATATAAATAGTGAAGAAAAGGCAAAAGCTTACAGCACCTGGTATTCCCAGGCGGTCTCCCATCTAAGTACTAACCAGGCCCGACGCTGCTTTGCTTCCGAGATCAGACGAGATCGGGCGCTCTCAGCGCAGTATGGCCGTAAGCGAGTACTGCTCCAAAAAGTGGGCTATTTATAGATCAGCCTCCGTAAAAGCCATCATATTATATAAATAGTGAAGAAAAGGCAAAAGCTTACAGCACCTGGTATTCCCAGGCGGTCTCCCATCCAGAGTTACAAGATTAAAATGGGGTCAGATTTAACTGTGAGAGATGACTAGTGGTTAAAAGAATGAGACATAAAAGAAGATTGGTTTAAATAGATTTGGTTTATATACAAGGTTCACATAAAAAGACTTTAAAACAACACGATAAAACTAGGTAAATGCTGTTAAAAGAATACAGTTCATTTGTCCATACCCTAAAAACAGTCCAAGAATCCCAGTGTGTTGATAAGTCCAATGTGAGTGTCCACCATTGTATATACAATCCACAGAAAGTGTAATCCAAAGTTTGCAGGTGGTGAATGGAAAGGTGAGCTCTAAAATTAGCAAACTCCTTAATCCAACAGTTTGGTGACTGTCCTTTGTATGTCATGCTGCTCCCTTATACAGTTGTACTTCCTGCTTCCTGTCATGTGTCTAGTCACATGGCAGGCCAACCATCCATTTATTTAAGACACACACACACTTAAAATGTTAAGAGCAATAAAATGGCCTAAAAAAACATGTAAAACACTTAACACTCTATAATACATTTAAATGATTGTAATAAATAGAGCGGTAAAACACGTCTTTCTAAAAGCCAGCATATTATATAAATAGTGAAGAAAAGGCAAAAGCTTACAGCACCTGGTATTCCCAGGCGGTCTCCCATCCAGAGTTACAAGATTAAAATGGGGTCAGATTTAACTGTGAGAGATGACTAGTGGTTAAAAGAATGAGACATAAAAGAAGATTGGTTTAAATAGATTTGGTTTATATACAAGGTTCACATAAAAGACTTTAAAACAACACGATAAAACTAGGTAAATGCTGTTAAAAGAATACAGTTCATTTGTCCATACCCTAAAAACAGTCCAAGAATCCCAGTGTGTTGATAAGTCCAATGTGAGTGTCCACCATTGTATATACAATCCACAGAAAGTGTAATCCAAAGTTTGCAGGTGGTGAATGGAAAGGTGAGCTCTAAAATTAGCAACTCCTTAATCCAACAGTTTGGTGACTTTTTTTGTCATGCTGCTCTCTTATACAGTTGTACTTCCTGCTTCCTGTCATGTGTCTAGTCACATGGCAGGCCAACCATCCATTTATTAAAGACACACACACACACTTAAAATGTTAAGAGTAATAAAATGGCCTAAAAAACATGTAAAACACTTAACACTCTATAATACATTTAAATGATTGTAATAAATAGAGCGGTAAAACACGTCTTTCTAAAAGCCAGCATATTATATAAATAGTGAAGAAAAGGCAAAAGCTTACAGCACCTGGTATTCCCAGGCGGTCTCCCATCCAAGTACTAACCAGGCCCGACGCTGCTTTGCTTCCGAGATCAGACGAGATCGGGCGGTCTCAGCGCAGTATGGCCGTAAGCGAGGACTGCTCCAAAAAGTGGGCTATTTAAAGATCAGCCTCCGTAAAAGCCAGCATATTATATAAATAGTGAAGAAAAGGCAAAAGCTTACAGCACCTGGTATTCCCAGGCGGTCTCCCATCCAGAGTTACTAGATTAAAATGGGGTCAGATTTAACTGTGAGAGATGACTAGTGGTTAAAAGAATGAGACATAAAAGAAGATTGGTTTAAATAGATTTGGTTTATATACAAGGTTCACATAAAAGACTTTAAAACAACACGATAAAACTAGGTAAATGCTGTTAAAAGAATACAGTTCATTTGTCCATACCCTAAAAACAGTCCAAGAATCCTAGTGTGTTGATAAGTCCAATGTGAGTGTCCACCATTGTATATACAATCCACAGAAAGTGTAATCCAAAGTTTGCAGGTGGTGAATGGAAAGGTGAGCTCTAAAATTAGCAAACTCCTTAATCCAACAGTTTGGTGACTGTCCTTTGTTTGTCATACTGCTCTCTTATACAGTTGTACTTCCTGCTTCCTGTCATGTGTCTAGTCACATGGCAGGCCAACCATCCATTTATTTAAGACACACACACACTTAAAATGTTAAGAGCAATAAAATGGCCTAAAAAAACATGTAAAACACTTAACACTCTATAATACATTTAAATGATTGTAATAAATAGAGCGGTAAAACACGTCTTTCTAAAAGCCAGCATATTATATAAATAGTGAAGAAAAGGCAAAAGCTTACAGCACCTGGTATTCCCAGGCGGTCTCCCATCCAAGTACTAACCAGGCCCGACGCTGCTTTGCTTCCGAGATCAGACGAGATCGGGCGGTCTCAGCGCGGTATGGCCGTAAGCGAGGGCTGCTCCAAAAAGTGGCCTATTTAAAGATCAGCCTCCGTAAAAGCCAGCATATTATATAAATAGTGAAGAAAAGGCAAAAGCTTACAGCACCTGGTATTCCCAGGCGGTCTCCCATCTAAGTACTAACCAGGCCCGACGCTGCTTTGCTTCCGAGATCAGACGAGATCGGGCGCTCTCAGCGCAGTATGGCCGTAAGCGAGTACTGCTCCAAAAAGTGGGCTATTTATAGATCAGCCTCCGTAAAAGCCATCATATTATATAAATAGTGAAGAAAAGGCAAAAGCTTACAGCACCTGGTATTCCCAGGCGGTCTCCCATCCAGAGTTACAAGATTAAAATGGGGTCAGATTTAACTGTGAGAGATGACTAGTGGTTAAAAGAATGAGACATAAAAGAAGATTGGTTTAAATAGATTTGGTTTATATACAAGGTTCACATAAAAGACTTTAAAACAACACGATAAAACTAGGTAAATGCTGTTAAAAGAATACAGTTCATTTGTCCATACCCTAAAAACAGTCCAAGAATCCCAGTGTGTTGATAAGTCCAATGTGAGTGTCCACCATTGTATATACAATCCACAGAAAGTGTAATCCAAAGTTTGCAGGTGGTGAATGGAAAGGTGAGCTCTAAAATTAGCAAACTCCTTAATCCAACAGTTTGGTGACTGTCCTTTGTTTGTCATGCTGCTCTCTTATACAGTTGTACTTCCTGCTTCCTGTCATGTGTCTAGTCACATGGCAGGCCAACCATCCATTTATTTAAGACACACACACACTTAAAATGTTAAGAGCAATAAAATGGCCTAAAAAAACATGTAAAACACTTAACACTCTATAATACATTTAAATGATTGTAATAAATAGAGCGGTAAAACACGTCTTTCTAAAAGCCAGCATATTATATAAATAGTGAAGAAAAGGCAAAAGCTTACAGCACCTGGTATTCCCAGGCGGTCTCCCATCCAAGTACTAACCAGGCCCGACGCTGCTTTGCTTCCGAGATCAGACGAGATCGGGCGGTCTCAGCGCAGTATGGCCGTAAGCGAGGGCTGCTCCAAAAAGTGGGCTATTTAAAGATCAGCCTCCGTAAAAGCCAGCATATTATATAAATAGTGAAGAAAAGGCAAAAGCTTACAGCACCTGGTATTCCCAGGCGGTCTCCCATCCAGAGTTACAAGATTAAAATGGGGTCAGATTTAACTGTGAGAGATGAGTAGTGGTTAAAAGAATGAGACATAAAAGAAGATTGGTTTAAATAGATTTGGTTTATATACAAGGTTAACATAAAAGACTTTAAAACAACACGATAAAACTAGGTAAATGCTGTTAAAAGAATACAGTTCATTTGTCCATACCCTAAAAACAGTCCAAGAATCCTAGTGTGTTGATAAGTCAAATGTGAGTGTCCACCATTGTATATACAATCCACAAAAAGTGTAATCCAAAGTTTGCAGGTGGTGAATGGAAAGGTGAGCTCTAAAATTAGCAAACTCCTTAATCCAACAGTTTGGTGACTGTCCTTTGTTTGTCATGCTGCTCTCTTATACAGTTGTACTTCCTGCTTCCTGTCATGTGTCTAGTCACATGGCAGGCCAACCATCCATTTATTTAAGACACACACACACTTAAAATGTTAAGAGCAATAAAATGGCCTAAAAAAACATGTAAAACACTTAACACTCTATAATACATTTAAATGATTGTAATAAATAGAGCGGTAAAACACGTCTTTCTAAAAGCCAGCATATTATATAAATAGTGAAGAAAAGGCAAAAGCTTACAGCACCTGGTATTCCCAGGCGGTCTCCCATCCAAGTACTAACCAGGCCCGACGCTGCTTTGCTTCCGAGATCAGACGAGATTGGGCGGTCTCAGCGCGGTATGGCCGTAAGCGAGGGCTGCTCCAAAAAGTGGCCTATTTAAAGATCAGCCTCCGTAAAAGCCAGCATATTATATAAATAGTGAAGAAAAGGCAAAAGCTTACAGCACCTGGTATTCCCAGGCGGTCTCCCATCCAGAGTTACAAGATTAAAATGGGGTCAGATTTAACTGTGAGAGATGAGTAGTGGTTAAAAGAATGAGACATAAAAGAAGATTGGTTTAAATAGATTTGGTTTATATACAAGGTTAACATAAAAGACTTTAAAACAACACGATAAAACTAGGTAAATGCTGTTAAAAGAATACAGTTCATTTGTCCATACCCTAAAAACAGTCCAAGAATCCTAGTGTGTTGATAAGTCCAATGTGAGTGTCCACCATTGTATATACAATCCACAGAAAGTGTAATCCAAAGTTTGCAGGTGGTGAATGGAAAGGTGAGCTCTAAAATTAGCAAACTCCTTAATCCAACAGTTTGGTGACTGTCCTTTGTTTGTCATGCTGCTCTCTTATACAGTTGTACTTCCTGCTTCCTGTCATGTGTCTAGTCACATGGCAGGCCAACCATCCATTTATTTAAGACACACACACACTTAAAATGTTAAGAGCAATAAAATGGCCTAAAAAAACATGTAAAATACTTAACACTCTATAATACATTTAAATGATTGTAATAAATAGAGCGGTAAAACACGTCTTTCTAAAAGCCAGCATATTATATAAATAGTGAAGAAAAGGCAAAAGCTTACAGCACCTGGTATTCCCAGGCGGTCTCCCATCCAAGTACTAACCAGGCCCGACGCTGCTTTGCTTCCGAGATCAGACGAGATAGGGCGGTCTCAGCGCGGTATGGCCGTAAGTGAGGGCTGCTCCAAAAAGTGGGCTATTTAAAGATCAGCCTCCGTAAAAGCCAGCATATTATATAAATAGTGAAGAAAAGGCAAAAGCTTACAGCACCTGGTATTCCCAGGCGGTCTCCCATCTAAGTACTAACCAGGCCCGACGCTGCTTTGCTTCCGAGATCAGACGAGATCGGGCGCACTCAGCGCAGTATGGCCGTAAGCGAAGACTGCTCCAAAAAGTGGGTTATTTATAGATCAGCCTCCGTAAAAGCCATCATATTATATAAATAGTGAAGAAAAGGCAAAAGCTTACAGCACCAGGTATTCCCAGGCGGTCTCCCATCCAGAGTTACAACATTAAAATGGGGTCAGAATTAACTGTGAGAGATGACTAGTGGTTAAAAGAATGAGACATAAAAGAAGATTGGTTTAAATAGATTTGGTTTTTATACAAGGTTCACATAAAAGACTTTAAAACAACACGATAAAACTAGGTAAATGCTGTTAAAAGAATACAGTTCATTTGTCCATACCCTAAAAACAGTCCAAGAATCCCAGTGTGTTGATAAGTCCAATGTGAGTGTCCACCATTGTATATACAATCCACAGAAAGTGTAATCCAAAGTTTGCAGGTGGTGAATGGAAAGGTGAGCTCTAAAATTAGCAAACTCCTTAATCCAACAGTTTGGTGACTGTCCTTTGTTTGTCATACTGCTCTCTTATACAGTTGTACTTCCTGCTTCCTGTCATGTGTCTAGTCACATGGCAGGCCAACCATCCATTTATTTAAGACACACACACACTTAAAATGTTAAGAGCAATAAAATGGCCTAAAAAAACATGTAAAACACTTAACACTCTATAATACATTTAAATGATTGTAATAAATAGAGCGGTAAAACACGTCTTTCTAAAAGCCAGCATATTATATAAATAGTGAAGAAAAGGCAAAAGCTTACAGCACCTGGTATTCCCAGGCGGTCTCCCATCCAAGTACTAACCAGGCCCGACGCTGCTTTGCTTCCGAGATCAGACGAGATCGGGCGGTCTCAGTGCGGTATGGCCGTAAGCGAGGGCTGCTCCAAAAAGTGGCCTATTTAAAGATCAGCCTCCGTAAAAGCCAGCATATTATATAAATAGTGAAGAAAAGGCAAAAGCTTACAGCACCTGGTATTCCCAGGCGGTCTCCCATCTAAGTACTAACCAGGCCCGACGCTGCTTTGCTTCCGAGATCAGACGAGATCGGGCGCTCTCAGCGCAGTATGGCCGTAAGCGAGTACTGCTCCAAAAAGTGGGCTATTTATAGATCAGCCTCCGTAAAAGCCATCATATTATATAAATAGTGAAGAAAAGGCAAAAGCTTACAGCACCTGGTATTCCCAGGCGGTCTCCCATCCAGAGTTACAAGATTAAAATGGGGTCAGATTTAACTGTGAGAGATGACTAGTGGTTAAAAGAATGAGACATAAAAGAAGATTGGTTTAAATAGATTTGGTTTATATACAAGGTTCACATAAAAGACTTTAAAACAACACGATAAAACTAGGTAAATGCTGTTAAAAGAATACAGTTCATTTGTCCATACCCTAAAAACAGTCCAAGAATCCCAGTGTGTTGATAAGTCCAATGTGAGTGTCCACCATTGTATATACAATCCACAGAAAGTGTAATCCAAAGTTTGCAGGTGGTGAATGGAAAGGTGAGCTCTAAAATTAGCAAACTCCTTAATCCAACAGTTTGGTGACTGTCCTTTGTTTGTCATGCTGCTCTCTTATACAGTTGTACTTCCTGCTTCCTGTCATGTGTCTAGTCACATGGCAGGCCAACCATCCATTTATTTAAGACACACACACACTTAAAATGTTAAGAGCAATAAAATGGCCTAAAAAAACATGTAAAACACTTAACACTCTATAATACATTTAAATGATTGTAATAAATAGAGCGGTAAAACACGTCTTTCTAAAAGCCAGCATATTATATAAATAGTGAAGAAAAGGCAAAAGCTTACAGCACCTGGTATTCCCAGGCGGTCTCCCATCCAAGTACTAACCAGGCCCGACGCTGCTTTGCTTCCGAGATCAGACGAGATTGGGCGGTCTCAGCGCGGTATGGCCGTAAGCGAGGGCTGCTCCAAAAAGTGGCCTATTTAAAGATCAGCCTCCGTAAAAGCCAGCATATTATATAAATAGTGAAGAAAAGGCAAAAGCTTACAGCACCTGGTATTCCCAGGCGGTCTCCCATCCAGAGTTACAAGATTAAAATGGGGTCAGATTTAACTGTGAGAGATGAGTAGTGGTTAAAAGAATGAGACATAAAAGAAGATTGGTTTAAATAGATTTGGTTTATATACAAGGTTAACATAAAAGACTTTAAAACAACACGATAAAACTAGGTAAATGCTGTTAAAAGAATACAGTTCATTTGTCCATACCCTAAAAACAGTCCAAGAATCCTAGTGTGTTGATAAGTCCAATGTGAGTGTCCACCATTGTATATACAATCCACAGAAAGTGTAATCCAAAGTTTGCAGGTGGTGAATGGAAAGGTGAGCTCTAAAATTAGCAAACTCCTTAATCCAACAGTTTGGTGACTGTCCTTTGTTTGTCATGCTGCTCTCTTATACAGTTGTACTTCCTGCTTCCTGTCATGTGTCTAGTCACATGGCAGGCCAACCATCCATTTATTTAAGACACACACACACTTAAAATGTTAAGAGCAATAAAATGGCCTAAAAAAACATGTAAAACACTTAACACTCTATAATACATTTAAATGATTGTAATAAATAGAGCGGTAAAACACGTCTTTCTAAAAGCCAGCATATTATATAAATAGTGAAGAAAAGGCAAAAGCTTACAGCACCTGGTATTCCCAGGCGGTCTCCCATCCAAGTACTAACCAGGCCCGACGCTGCTTTGCTTCCGAGATCAGACGAGATAGGGCGGTCTCAGCGCGGTATGGCCGTAAGTGAGGGCTGCTCCAAAAAGTGGGCTATTTAAAGATCAGCCTCC
Source organism: Garra rufa (assembly GCF_049309525.1). Lineage (NCBI taxonomy): Eukaryota > Metazoa > Chordata > Actinopteri > Cypriniformes > Cyprinidae > Garra > Garra rufa. Next base: position 8,185,464 of record NW_027394278.1, on the reverse strand, counting down.
GTAAAAGCCAGCATATTATATAAATAGTGAAGAAAAGGCAAAAGCTTACAGCACCTGGTATTCCCAGGCGGTCTCCCATCTAAGTACTAACCAGGCCCGACGCTGCTTTGCTTCCGAGATCAGACGAGATCGGGCGCACTCAGCGCAGTATGGCCGTAAGCGAAGACTGCTCCAAAAAGTGGGTTATTTATAGATCAGCCTCCGTAAAAGCCATCATATTATATAAATAGTGAAGAAAAGGCAAAAGCTTACAGCACCAGGTATTCCCAGGCGGTCTCCCATCCAGAGTTACAACATTAAAATGGGGTCAGAATTAACTGTGAGAGATGACTAGTGGTTAAAAGAATGAGACATAAAAGAAGATTGGTTTAAATAGATTTGGTTTTTATACAAGGTTCACATAAAAGACTTTAAAACAACACGATAAAACTAGGTAAATGCTGTTAAAAGAATACAGTTCATTTGTCCATACCCTAAAAACAGTCCAAGAATCCCAGTGTGTTGATAAGTCCAATGTGAGTGTCCACCATTGTATATACAATCCACAGAAAGTGTAATCCAAAGTTTGCAGGTGGTGAATGGAAAGGTGAGCTCTAAAATTAGCAAACTCCTTAATCCAACAGTTTGGTGACTGTCCTTTGTTTGTCATACTGCTCTCTTATACAGTTGTACTTCCTGCTTCCTGTCATGTGTCTAGTCACATGGCAGGCCAACCATCCATTTATTTAAGACACACACACACTTAAAATGTTAAGAGCAATAAAATGGCCTAAAAAAACATGTAAAACACTTAACACTCTATAATACATTTAAATGATTGTAATAAATAGAGCGGTAAAACACGTCTTTCTAAAAGCCAGCATATTATATAAATAGTGAAGAAAAGGCAAAAGCTTACAGCACCTGGTATTCCCAGGCGGTCTCCCATCCAGAGTTACAAGATTAAAATGGGGTCAGATTTAACTGTGAGAGATGACTAGTGGTTAAAAGAATGAGACATAAAAGAAGATTGGTTTAAATAGATTTGGTTTATATACAAGGTTCACATAAAAGACTTTAAAACAACACGATAAAACTAGGTAAATGCTGTTAAAAGAATACAGTTCATTTGTCCATACCCTAAAAACAGTCCAAGAATCCCAGTGTGTTGATAAGTCCAATGTGAGTGTCCACCATTGTATATACAATCCACAGAAAGTGTAATCCAAAGTTTGCAGGTGGTGAATGGAAAGGTGAGCTCTAAAATTAGCAAACTCCTTAATCCAACAGTTTGGTGACTGTCCTTTGTTTGTCATGCTGCTCTCTTATACAGTTGTACTTCCTGCTTCCTGTCATGTGTCTAGTCACATGGCAGGCCAACCATCCATTTATTTAAGACACACACACACTTAAAATGTTAAGAGCAATAAAATGGCCTAAAAAAACAAGTAAAACACTTAACACTCTATAATACATTTAAATGATTGTAATAAATAGAGCGGTAAAACACGTCTTTCTAAAAGCCAGCATATTATATAAATAGTGAAGAAAAGGCAAAAGCTTACAGCACCTGGTATTCCCAGGCGGTCTCCCATCCAAGTACTAACCAGGCCCGACGCTGCTTTGCTTCCGAGATCAGACGAGATCGGGCGGTCTCAGCGCAGTATGGCCGTAAGCGAGGGCTGCTCCAAAAAGTGGGCTATTTAAAGATCAGCCTCCGTAAAAGCCAGCATATTATATAAATAGTGAAGAAAAGGCAAAAGCTTACAGCACCTGGTATTCCCAGGCGGTCTCCCATCCAAGTACTAACCAGGCCCGACGCTGCTTTGCTTCCGAGATCAGACGAGATCGGGCGGTCTCAGCGCAGTATGGCCGTAAGCGAGGGCTGCTCCAAAAAGTGGGCTATTTGAAGATCAGCCTCCGTAAAAGCCAGCATATTATATAAATAGTGAAGAAAAGGCAAAAGCTTACAGCACCTGGTATTCCCAGGCGGTCTCCCATCCAGAGTTACAAGATTAAAATGGGGTCAGATTTAACTGTGAGAGATGAGTAGTGGTTAAAAGAATGAGACATAAAAGAAGATTGGTTTAAATAGATTTGGTTTATATACAAGGTTAACATAAAAGACTTTAAAACAACACGATAAAACTAGGTAAATGCTGTTAAAAGAATACAGTTCATTTGTCCATACCCTAAAAACAGTCCAAGAATCCTAGTGTGTTGATAAGTCCAATGTGAGTGTCCACCATTGTATATACAATCCACAGAAAGTGTAATCCAAAGTTTGCAGGTGGTGAATGGAAAGGTGAGCTCTAAAATTAGCAAACTCCTTAATCCAACAGTTTGGTGACTGTCCTTTGTTTGTCATGCTGCTCTCTTATACAGTTGTACTTCCTGCTTCCTGTCATGTGTCTAGTCACATGGCAGGCCAACCATCCATTTATTTAAGACACACACACACTTAAAATGTTAAGAGCAATAAAATGGCCTAAAAAAACATGTAAAACACTTAACACTCTATAATACATTTAAATGATTGTAATAAATAGAGCGGTAAAACACGTCTTTCTAAAAGCCAGCATATTATATAAATAGTGAAGAAAAGGCAAAAGCTTACAGCACCTGGTATTCCCAGGCGGTCTCCCATCCAAGTACTAACCAGGCCCGACGCTGCTTTGCTTCCGAGATCAGACGAGATCGGGCGGTCTCAGCGCGGTATGGCCGTAAGCGAGGGCTGCTCCAAAAAGTGGCCTATTTAAAGATCAGCCTCCGTAAAAGCCAGCATATTATATAAATAGTGAAGAAAAGGCAAAAGCTTACAGCACCTGGTATTCCCAGGCGGTCTCCCATCTAAGTACTAACCAGGCCCGACGCTGCTTTGCTTCCGAGATCAGACGAGATCGGGCGCTCTCAGCGCAGTATGGCCGTAAGCGAGTACTGCTCCAAAAAGTGGGCTATTTATAGATCAGCCTCCGTAAAAGCCATCATATTATATAAATAGTGAAGAAAAGGCAAAAGCTTACAGCACCTGGTATTCCCAGGCGGTCTCCCATCCAGAGTTACAAGATTAAAATGGGGTCAGATTTAACTGTGAGAGATGACTAGTGGTTAAAAGAATGAGACATAAAAGAAGATTGGTTTAAATAGATTTGGTTTATATACAAGGTTCACATAAAAGACTTTAAAACAACACGATAAAACTAGGTAAATGCTGTTAAAAGAATACAGTTCATTTGTCCATACCCTAAAAACAGTCCAAGAATCCCAGTGTGTTGATAAGTCCAATGTGAGTGTCCACCATTGTATATACAATCCACAGAAAGTGTAATCCAAAGTTTGCAGGTGGTGAATGGAAAGGTGAGCTCTAAAATTAGCAAACTCCTTAATCCAACAGTTTGGTGACTGTCCTTTGTTTGTCATGCTGCTCTCTTATACAGTTGTACTTCCTGCTTCCTGTCATGTGTCTAGTCACATGGCAGGCCAACCATCCATTTATTTAAGACACACACACACTTAAAATGTTAAGAGCAATAAAATGGCCTAAAAAAACATGTAAAACACTTAACACTCTATAATACATTTAAATGATTGTAATAAATAGAGCGGTAAAACACGTCTTTCTAAAAGCCAGCATATTATATAAATAGTGAAGAAAAGGCAAAAGCTTACAGCACCTGGTATTCCCAGGCGGTCTCCCATCCAAGTACTAACCAGGCCCGACGCTGCTTTGCTTCCGAGATCAGACGAGATCGGGCGGTCTCAGCGCAGTATGGCCGTAAGCGAGGGCTGCTCCAAAAAGTGGGCTATTTAAAGATCAGCCTCCGTAAAAGCCAGCATATTATATAAATAGTGAAGAAAAGGCAAAAGCTTACAGCACCTGGTATTCCCAGGCGGTCTCCCATCCAGAGTTACAAGATTAAAATGGGGTCAGATTTAACTGTGAGAGATGAGTAGTGGTTAAAAGAATGAGACATAAAAGAAGATTGGTTTAAATAGATTTGGTTTATATACAAGGTTAACATAAAAGACTTTAAAACAACACGATAAAACTAGGTAAATGCTGTTAAAAGAATACAGTTCATTTGTCCATACCCTAAAAACAGTCCAAGAATCCTAGTGTGTTGATAAGTCAAATGTGAGTGTCCACCATTGTATATACAATCCACAAAAAGTGTAATCCAAAGTTTGCAGGTGGTGAATGGAAAGGTGAGCTCTAAAATTAGCAAACTCCTTAATCCAACAGTTTGGTGACTGTCCTTTGTTTGTCATGCTGCTCTCTTATACAGTTGTACTTCCTGCTTCCTGTCATGTGTCTAGTCACATGGCAGGCCAACCATCCATTTATTTAAGACACACACACACTTAAAATGTTAAGAGCAATAAAATGGCCTAAAAAAACATGTAAAACACTTAACACTCTATAATACATTTAAATGATTGTAATAAATAGAGCGGTAAAACACGTCTTTCTAAAAGCCAGCATATTATATAAATAGTGAAGAAAAGGCAAAAGCTTACAGCACCTGGTATTCCCAGGCGGTCTCCCATCCAAGTACTAACCAGGCCCGACGCTGCTTTGCTTCCGAGATCAGACGAGATTGGGCGGTCTCAGCGCGGTATGGCCGTAAGCGAGGGCTGCTCCAAAAAGTGGCCTATTTAAAGATCAGCCTCCGTAAAAGCCAGCATATTATATAAATAGTGAAGAAAAGGCAAAAGCTTACAGCACCTGGTATTCCCAGGCGGTCTCCCATCCAGAGTTACAAGATTAAAATGGGGTCAGATTTAACTGTGAGAGATGAGTAGTGGTTAAAAGAATGAGACATAAAAGAAGATTGGTTTAAATAGATTTGGTTTATATACAAGGTTAACATAAAAGACTTTAAAACAACACGATAAAACTAGGTAAATGCTGTTAAAAGAATACAGTTCATTTGTCCATACCCTAAAAACAGTCCAAGAATCCTAGTGTGTTGATAAGTCCAATGTGAGTGTCCACCATTGTATATACAATCCACAGAAAGTGTAATCCAAAGTTTGCAGGTGGTGAATGGAAAGGTGAGCTCTAAAATTAGCAAACTCCTTAATCCAACAGTTTGGTGACTGTCCTTTGTTTGTCATGCTGCTCTCTTATACAGTTGTACTTCCTGCTTCCTGTCATGTGTCTAGTCACATGGCAGGCCAACCATCCATTTATTTAAGACACACACACACTTAAAATGTTAAGAGCAATAAAATGGCCTAAAAAAACATGTAAAACACTTAACACTCTATAATACATTTAAATGATTGTAATAAATAGAGCGGTAAAACACGTCTTTCTAAAAGCCAGCATATTATATAAATAGTGAAGAAAAGGCAAAAGCTTACAGCACCTGGTATTCCCAGGCGGTCTCCCATCCAAGTACTAACCAGGCCCGACGCTGCTTTGCTTCCGAGATCAGACGAGATAGGGCGGTCTCAGCGCGGTATGGCCGTAAGTGAGGGCTGCTCCAAAAAGTGGGCTATTTAAAGATCAGCCTCCGTAAAAGCCAGCATATTATATAAATAGTGAAGAAAAGGCAAAAGCTTACAGCACCTGGTATTCCCAGGCGGTCTCCCATCTAAGTACTAACCAGGCCCGACGCTGCTTTGCTTCCGAGATCAGACGAGATCGGGCGCACTCAGCGCAGTATGGCCGTAAGCGAAGACTGCTCCAAAAAGTGGGTTATTTATAGATCAGCCTCCGTAAAAGCCATCATATTATATAAATAGTGAAGAAAAGGCAAAAGCTTACAGCACCAGGTATTCCCAGGCGGTCTCCCATCCAGAGTTACAACATTAAAATGGGGTCAGAATTAACTGTGAGAGATGACTAGTGGTTAAAAGAATGAGACATAAAAGAAGATTGGTTTAAATAGATTTGGTTTTTATACAAGGTTCACATAAAAGACTTTAAAACAACACGATAAAACTAGGTAAATGCTGTTAAAAGAATACAGTTCATTTGTCCATATCCTAAAAACAGTCCAAGAATCCCAGTGTGTTGATAAGTCCAATGTGAGTGTCCACCATTGTATATACAATCCACAGAAAGTGTAATCCAAAGTTTGCAGGTGGTGAATGGAAAGGTGAGCTCTAAAATTAGCAAACTCCTTAATCCAACAGTTTGGTGACTGTCCTTTGTTTGTCATACTGCTCTCTTATACAGTTGTACTTCCTGCTTCCTGTCATGTGTCTAGTCACATGGCAGGCCAACCATCCATTTATTTAAGACACACACACACTTAAAATGTTAAGAGCAATAAAATGGCCTAAAAAAACATGTAAAACACTTAACACTCTATAATACATTTAAATGATTGTAATAAATAGAGCGGTAAAACACGTCTTTCTAAAAGCCAGCATATTATATAAATAGTGAAGAAAAGGCAAAAGCTTACAGCACCTGGTATTCCCAGGCGGTCTCCCATCCAAGTACTAACCAGGCCCGACGCTGCTTTGCTTCCGAGATCAGACGAGATCGGGCGGTCTCAGCGCGGTATGGCCGTAAGCGAGGGCTGCTCCAAAAAGTGGCCTATTTAAAGATCAGCCTTCGTAAAAGCCAGCATATTATATAAATAGTGAAGAAAAGGCAAAAGCTTACAGCACCTGGTATTCCCAGGCGGTCTCCCATCTAAGTACTAACCAGGCCCGACGCTGCTTTGCTTCCGAGATCAGACGAGATCGGGCGCTCTCAGCGCAGTATGGCCGTAAGCGAGTACTGCTCCAAAAAGTGGGCTATTTATAGATCAGCCTCCGTAAAAGCCATCATATTATATAAATAGTGAAGAAAAGGCAAAAGCTTACAGCACCTGGTATTCCCAGGCGGTCTCCCATCCAGAGTTACAAGATTAAAATGGGGTCAGATTTAACTGTGAGAGATGACTAGTGGTTAAAAGAATGAGACATAAAAGAAGATTGGTTTAAATAGATTTGGTTTATATACAAGGTTCACATAAAAGACTTTAAAACAACACGATAAAACTAGGTAAATGCTGTTAAAAGAATACAGTTCATTTGTCCATACCCTAAAAACAGTCCAAGAATCCCAGTGTGTTGATAAGTCCAATGTGAGTGTCCACCATTGTATATACAATCCACAGAAAGTGTAATCCAAAGTTTGCAGGTGGTGAATGGAAAGGTGAGCTCTAAAATTAGCAAACTCCTTAATCCAACAGTTTGGTGACTGTCCTTTGTTTGTCATGCTGCTCTCTTATACAGTTGTACTTCCTGCTTCCTGTCATGTGTCTAGTCACATGGCAGGCCAACCATCCATTTATTTAAGACACACACACACTTAAAATGTTAAGAGCAATAAAATGGCCTAAAAAAACATGTAAAACACTTAACACTCTATAATACATTTAAATGATTGTAATAAATAGAGCGGTAAAACACGTCTTTCTAAAAGCCAGCATATTATATAAATAGTGAAGAAAAGGCAAAAGCTTACAGCACCTGGTATTCCCAGGCGGTCTCCCATCCAGAGTTACAAGATTAAAATGGGGTCAGATTTAACTGTGAGAGATGACTAGTGGTTAAAAGAATGAGACATAAAAGAAGATTGGTTTAAATAGATTTGGTTTATATACAAGGTTCACATAAAAGACTTTAAAACAACACGATAAAACTAGGTAAATGCTGTTAAAAGAATACAGTTCATTTGTCCATACCCTAAAAACAGTCCAAGAATCCCAGTGTGTTGATAAGTCCAATGTGAGTGTCCACCATTGTATATACAATCCACAGAAAGTGTAATCCAAAGTTTGCAGGTGGTGAATGGAAAGGTGAGCTCTAAAATTAGCAAACTCCTTAATCCAACAGTTTGGTGACTGTCCTTTGTTTGTCATGCTGCTCTCTTATACAGTTGTACTTCCTGCTTCCTGTCATGTGTCTAGTCACATGGCAGGCCAACCATCCATTTATTTAAGACACACACACACTTAAAATGTTAAGAGCAATAAAATGGCCTAAAAAAACAAGTAAAACACTTAACACTCTATAATACATTTAAATGATTGTAATAAATAGAGCGGTAAAACACGTCTTTCTAAAAGCCAGCATATTATATAAATAGTGAAGAAAAGGCAAAAGCTTACAGCACCTGGTATTCCCAGGCGGTCTCCCATCCAAGTACTAACCAGGCCCGACGCTGCTTTGCTTCCGAGATCAGACGAGATCGGGCGGTCTCAGCGCAGTATGGCCGTAAGCGAGGGCTGCTCCAAAAAGTGGGCTATTTAAAGATCAGCCTCCGTAAAAGCCAGCATATTATATAAATAGTGAAGAAAAGGCAAAAGCTTACAGCACCTGGTATTCCCAGGCGGTCTCCCATCCAAGTACTAACCAGGCCCGACGCTGCTTTGCTTCCGAGATCAGACGAGATCGGGCGGTCTCAGCGCAGTATGGCCGTAAGCGAGGGCTGCTCCAAAAAGTGGGCTATTTGAAGATCAGCCTCCGTAAAAGCCAGCATATTATATAAATAGTGAAGAAAAGGCAAAAGCTTACAGCACCTGGTATTCCCAGGCGGTCTCCCATCCAGAGTTACAAGATTAAAATGGGGTCAGATTTAACTGTGAGAGATGAGTAGTGGTTAAAAGAATGAGACATAAAAGAAGATTGGTTTAAATAGATTTGGTTTATATACAAGGTTAACATAAAAGACTTTAAAACAACACGATAAAACTAGGTAAATGCTGTTAAAAGAATACAGTTCATTTGTCCATACCCTAAAAACAGTCCAAGAATCCTAGTGTGTTGATAAGTCCAATGTGAGTGTCCACCATTGTATATACAATCCACAGAAAGTGTAATCCAAAGTTTGCAGGTGGTGAATGGAAAGGTGAGCTCTAAAATTAGCAAACTCCTTAATCCAACAGTTTGGTGACTGTCCTTTGTTTGTCATGCTGCTCTCTTATACAGTTGTACTTCCTGCTTCCTGTCATGTGTCTAGTCACATGGCAGGCCAACCATCCATTTATTTAAGACACACACACACTTAAAATGTTAAGAGCAATAAAATGGCCTAAAAAAACATGTAAAACACTTAACACTCTATAATACATTTAAATGATTGTAATAAATAGAGCGGTAAAACACGTCTTTCTAAAAGCCAGCATATTATATAAATAGTGAAGAAAAGGCAAAAGCTTACAGCACCTGGTATTCCCAGGCGGTCTCCCATCCAAGTACTAACCAGGCCCGACGCTGCTTTGCTTCCGAGATCAGACGAGATCGGGCGGTCTCAGCGCAGTATGGCCGTAAGCGAGGGCTGCTCCAAAAAGTGGGCTATTTAAAGATCAGCCTCCGTAAAAGCCAGCATATTATATAAATAGTGAAGAAAAGGCAAAAGCTTACAGCACCTGGTATTCCCAGGCGGTCTCCCATCCAGAGTTACAAGATTAAAATGGGGTCAGATTTAACTGTGAGAGATGAGTAGTGGTTAAAAGAATGAGACATAAAAGAAGATTGGTTTAAATAGATTTGGTTTATATACAAGGTTAACATAAAAGACTTTAAAACAACACGATAAAACTAGGTAAATGCTGTTAAAAGAATACAGTTCATTTGTCCATACCCTAAAAACAGTCCAAGAATCCTAGTGTGTTGATAAGTCAAATGTGAGTGTCCACCATTGTATATACAATCCACAAAAAGTGTAATCCAAAGTTTGCAGGTGGTGAATGGAAAGGTGAGCTCTAAAATTAGCAAACTCCTTAATCCAACAGTTTGGTGACTGTCCTTTGTTTGTCATGCTGCTCTCTTATACAGTTGTACTTCCTGCTTCCTGTCATGTGTCTAGTCACATGGCAGGCCAACCATCCATTTATTTAAGACACACACACACTTAAAATGTTAAGAGCAATAAAATGGCCTAAAAAAACATGTAAAACACTTAACACTCTATAATACATTTAAATGATTGTAATAAATAGAGCGGTAAAACACGTCTTTCTAAAAGCCAGCATATTATATAAATAGTGAAGAAAAGGCAAAAGCTTACAGCACCTGGTATTCCCAGGCGGTCTCCCATCCAAGTACTAACCAGGCCCGACGCTGCTTTGCTTCCGAGATCAGACGAGATTGGGCGGTCTCAGCGCGGTATGGCCGTAAGCGAGGGCTGCTCCAAAAAGTGGCCTATTTAAAGATCAGCCTCCGTAAAAGCCAGCATATTATATAAATAGTGAAGAAAAGGCAAAAGCTTACAGCACCTGGTATTCCCAGGCGGTCTCCCATCCAGAGTTACAAGATTAAAATGGGGTCAGATTTAACTGTGAGAGATGAGTAGTGGTTAAAAGAATGAGACATAAAAGAAGATTGGTTTAAATAGATTTGGTTTATATACAAGGTTAACATAAAAGACTTTAAAACAACACGATAAAACTAGGTAAATGCTGTTAAAAGAATACAGTTCATTTGTCCATACCCTAAAAACAGTCCAAGAATCCTAGTGTGTTGATAAGTCCAATGTGAGTGTCCACCATTGTATATACAATCCACAGAAAGTGTAATCCAAAGTTTGCAGGTGGTGAATGGAAAGGTGAGCTCTAAAATTAGCAAACTCCTTAATCCAACAGTTTGGTGACTGTCCTTTGTTTGTCATGCTGCTCTCTTATACAGTTGTACTTCCTGCTTCCTGTCATGTGTCTAGTCACATGGCAGGCCAACCATCCATTTATTTAAGACACACACACACTTAAAATGTTAAGAGCAATAAAATGGCCTAAAAAAACATGTAAAACACTTAACACTCTATAATACATTTAAATGATTGTAATAAATAGAGCGGTAAAACACGTCTTTCTAAAAGCCAGCATATTATATAAATAGTGAAGAAAAGGCAAAAGCTTACAGCACCTGGTATTCCCAGGCGGTCTCCCATCCAAGTACTAACCAGGCCCGACGCTGCTTTGCTTCCGAGATCAGACGAGATAGGGCGGTCTCAGCGCGGTATGGCCGTAAGTGAGGGCTGCTCCAAAAAGTGGGCTATTTAAAGATCAGCCTCCGTAAAAGCCAGCATATTATATAAATAGTGAAGAAAAGGCAAAAGCTTACAGCACCTGGTATTCCCAGGCGGTCTCCCATCTAAGTACTAACCAGGCCCGACGCTGCTTTGCTTCCGAGATCAGACGAGATCGGGCGCACTCAGCGCAGTATGGCCGTAAGCGAAGACTGCTCCAAAAAGTGGGTTATTTATAGATCAGCCTCCGTAAAAGCCATCATATTATATAAATAGTGAAGAAAAGGCAAAAGCTTACAGCACCAGGTATTCCCAGGCGGTCTCCCATCCAGAGTTACAACATTAAAATGGGGTCAGAATTAACTGTGAGAGATGACTAGTGGTTAAAAGAATGAGACATAAAAGAAGATTGGTTTAAATAGATTTGGTTTTTATACAAGGTTCACATAAAAGACTTTAAAACAACACGATAAAACTAGGTAAATGCTGTTAAAAGAATACAGTTCATTTGTCCATACCCTAAAAACAGTCCAAGAATCCCAGTGTGTTGATAAGTCCAATGTGAGTGTCCACCATTGTATATACAATCCACAGAAAGTGTAATCCAAAGTTTGCAGGTGGTGAATGGAAAGGTGAGCTCTAAAATTAGCAAACTCCTTAATCCAACAGTTTGGTGACTGTCCTTTGTTTGTCATACTGCTCTCTTATACAGTTGTACTTCCTGCTTCCTGTCATGTGTCTAGTCACATGGCAGGCCAACCATCCATTTATTTAAGACACACACACACTTAAAATGTTAAGAGCAATAAAATGGCCTAAAAAAACATGTAAAACACTTAACACTCTATAATACATTTAAATGATTGTAATAAATAGAGCGGTAAAACACGTCTTTCTAAAAGCCAGCATATTATATAAATAGTGAAGAAAAGGCAAAAGCTTACAGCACCTGGTATTCCCAGGCGGTCTCCCATCCAAGTACTAACCAGGCCCGACGCTGCTTTGCTTCCGAGATCAGACGAGATCGGGCGGTCTCAGCGCGGTATGGCCGTAAGCGAGGGCTGCTCCAAAAAGTGGCCTATTTAAAGATCAGCCTCCGTAAAAGCCAGCATATTATATAAATAGTGAAGAAAAGGCAAAAGCTTACAGCACCTGGTATTCCCAGGCGGTCTCCCATCCAGAGTTACAAGATTAAAATGGGGTCAGATTTAACTGTGAGAGATGAGTAGTGGTTAAAAGAATGAGACATAAAAGAAGATTCGTTTAAATAGATTTGGTTTATATACAAGGTTAACATAAAAGACTTTAAAACAACACGATAAAACTAGGTAAATGCTGTTAAAAGAATACAGTTCATTTGTCCATACCCTAAAAACAGTCCAAGAATCCTAGTGTGTTGATAAGTCCAATGTGAGTGTCCACCATTGTATATACAATCCACAGAAAGTGTAATCCAAAGTTTGCAGGTGGTGAATGGAAAGGTGAGCTCTAAAATTAGCAAACTCCTTAATCCAACAGTTTGGTGACTGTCCTTTGTTTGTCATGCTGCTCTCTTATACAGTTGTACTTCCTGCTTCCTGTCATGTGTCTAGTCACATGGCAGGCCAACCATCCATTTATTTAAGACACACACACACTTAAAATGTTAAGAGCAATAAAATGGCCTAAAAAAACATGTAAAACACTTAACACTCTATAATACATTTAAATGATTGTAATAAATAGAGCGGTAAAACACGTCTTTCTAAAAGCCAGCATATTATATAAATAGTGAAGAAAAGGCAAAAGCTTACAGCACCTGGTATTCCCAGGCGGTCTCCCATCCAAGTACTAACCAGGCCCGACGCTGCTTTGCTTCCGAGATCAGACGAGATAGGGCGGTCTCAGCGCGGTATGGCCGTAAGTGAGGGCTGCTCCAAAAAGTGGGCTATTTAAAGATCAGCCTCCGTAAAAGCCAGCATATTATATAAATAGTGAAGAAAAGGCAAAAGCTTACAGCACCTGGTATTCCCAGGCGGTCTCCCATCTAAGTACTAACCAGGCCCGACGCTGCTTTGCTTCCGAGATCAGACGAGATCGGGCGCACTCAGCGCAGTATGGCCGTAAGCGAAGACTGCTCCAAAAAGTGGGTTATTTATAGATCAGCCTCCGTAAAAGCCATCATATTATATAAATAGTGAAGAAAAGGCAAAAGCTTACAGCACCAGGTATTCCCAGGCGGTCTCCCATCCAGAGTTACAACATTAAAATGGGGTCAGAATTAACTGTGAGAGATGACTAGTGGTTAAAAGAATGAGACATAAAAGAAGATTGGTTTAAATAGATTTGGTTTTTATACAAGGTTCACATAAAAGACTTTAAAACAACACGATAAAACTAGGTAAATGCTGTTAAAAGAATACAGTTCATTTGTCCATACCCTAAAAACAGTCCAAGAATCCCAGTGTGTTGATAAGTCCAATGTGAGTGTCCACCATTGTATATACAATCCACAGAAAGTGTAATCCAAAGTTTGCAGGTGGTGAATGGAAAGGTGAGCTCTAAAATTAGCAAACTCCTTAATCCAACAGTTTGGTGACTGTCCTTTGTTTGTCATACTGCTCTCTTATACAGTTGTACTTCCTGCTTCCTGTCATGTGTCTAGTCACATGGCAGGCCAACCATCCATTTATTTAAGACACACACACACTTAAAATGTTAAGAGCAATAAAATGGCCTAAAAAAACATGTAAAACACTTAACACTCTATAATACATTTAAATGATTGTAATAAATAGAGCGGTAAAACACGTCTTTCTAAAAGCCAGCATATTATATAAATAGTGAAGAAAAGGCAAAAGCTTACAGCACCTGGTATTCCCAGGCGGTCTCCCATCCAAGTACTAACCAGGCCCGACGCTGCTTTGCTTCCGAGATCAGACGAGATCGGGCGGTCTCAGCGCGGTATGGCCGTAAGCGAGGGCTGCTCCAAAAAGTGGCCTATTTAAAGATCAGCCTCCGTAAAAGCCAGCATATTATATAAATAGTGAAGAAAAGGCAAAAGCTTACAGCACCTGGTATTCCCAGGCGGTCTCCCATCTAAGTACTAACCAGGCCCGACGCTGCTTTGCTTCCGAGATCAGACGAGATCGGGCGCTCTCAGCGCAGTATGGCCGTAAGCGAGTACTGCTCCAAAAAGTGGGCTATTTATAGATCAGCCTCCGTAAAAGCCATCATATTATATAAATAGTGAAGAAAAGGCAAAAGCTTACAGCACCTGGTATTCCCAGGCGGTCTCCCATCCAGAGTTACAAGATTAAAATGGGGTCAGATTTAACTGTGAGAGATGACTAGTGGTTAAAAGAATGAGACATAAAAGAAGATTGGTTTAAATAGATTTGGTTTATATACAAGGTTAACATAAAAGACTTTAAAACAACACGATAAAACTAGGTAAATGCTGTTAAAAGAATACAGTTCATTTGTCCATACCCTAAAAACAGTCCAAGAATCCTAGTGTGTTGATAAGTCAAATGTGAGTGTCCACCATTGTATATACAATCCACAAAAAGTGTAATCCAAAGTTTGCAGGTGGTGAATGGAAAGGTGAGCTCTAAAATTAGCAAACTCCTTAATCCAACAGTTTGGTGACTGTCCTTTGTTTGTCATGCTGCTCTCTTATACAGTTGTACTTCCTGCTTCCTGTCATGTGTCTAGTCACATGGCAGGCCAACCATCCATTTATTTAAGACACACACACACTTAAAATGTTAAGAGCAATAAAATGGCCTAAAAAAACATGTAAAACACTTAACACTCTATAATACATTTAAATGATTGTAATAAATAGAGCGGTAAAACACGTCTTTCTAAAAGCCAGCATATTATATAAATAGTGAAGAAAAGGCAAAAGCTTACAGCACCTGGTATTCCCAGGCGGTCTCCCATCCAAGTACTAACCAGGTCCGACGCTGCTTTGCTTCCGAGATCAGACGAGATTGGGCGGTCTCAGCGCGGTATGGCCGTAAGCGAGGGCTGCTCCAAAAAGTGGCCTATTTAAAGATCAGCCTCCGTAAAAGCCAGCATATTATATAAATAGTGAAGAAAAGGCAAAAGCTTACAGCACCTGGTATTCCCAGGCGGTCTCCCATCCAGAGTTACAAGATTAAAATGGGGTCAGATTTAACTGTGAGAGATGAGTAGTGGTTAAAAGAATGAGACATAAAAGAAGATTGGTTTAAATAGATTTGGTTTATATACAAGGTTAACATAAAAGACTTTAAAACAACACGATAAAACTAGGTAAATGCTGTTAAAAGAATACAGTTCATTTGTCCATACCCTAAAAACAGTCCAAGAATCCTAGTGTGTTGATAAGTCCAATGTGAGTGTCCACCATTGTATATACAATCCACAGAAAGTGTAATCCAAAGTTTGCAGGTGGTGAATGGAAAGGTGAGCTCTAAAATTAGCAAACTCCTTAATCCAACAGTTTGGTGACTGTCCTTTGTTTGTCATGCTGCTCT
The DNA here is from genome assembly GCF_049309525.1 of Garra rufa. Classification (NCBI taxonomy): domain Eukaryota; kingdom Metazoa; phylum Chordata; class Actinopteri; order Cypriniformes; family Cyprinidae; genus Garra; species Garra rufa. The sequence goes on along the minus strand of NW_027394278.1, from coordinate 8,170,005 downwards.
CTTATACAGTTGTACTTCCTGCTTCCTGTCATGTGTCTAGTCACATGGCAGGCCAACCATCCATTTATTTAAGACACACACACACTTAAAATGTTAAGAGCAATAAAATGGCCTAAAAAAACATGTAAAACACTTAACACTCTATAATACATTTAAATGATTGTAATAAATAGAGCGGTAAAACACGTCTTTCTAAAAGCCAGCATATTATATAAATAGTGAAGAAAAGGCAAAAGCTTACAGCACCTGGTATTCCCAGGCGGTCTCCCATCCAAGTACTAACCAGGCCCGACGCTGCTTTGCTTCCGAGATCAGACGAGATAGGGCGGTCTCAGCGCGGTATGGCCGTAAGTGAGGGCTGCTCCAAAAAGTGGGCTATTTAAAGATCAGCCTCCGTAAAAGCCAGCATATTATATAAATAGTGAAGAAAAGGCAAAAGCTTACAGCACCTGGTATTCCCAGGCGGTCTCCCATCTAAGTACTAACCAGGCCCGACGCTGCTTTGCTTCCGAGATCAGACGAGATCGGGCGCACTCAGCGCAGTATGGCCGTAAGCGAAGACTGCTCCAAAAAGTGGGTTATTTATAGATCAGCCTCCGTAAAAGCCATCATATTATATAAATAGTGAAGAAAAGGCAAAAGCTTACAGCACCAGGTATTCCCAGGCGGTCTCCCATCCAGAGTTACAACATTAAAATGGGGTCAGAATTAACTGTGAGAGATGACTAGTGGTTAAAAGAATAAGACATAAAAGAAGATTGGTTTAAATAGATTTGGTTTTTATACAAGGTTCACATAAAAGACTTTAAAACAACACGATAAAACTAGGTAAATGCTGTTAAAAGAATACAGTTCATTTGTCCATACCCTAAAAACAGTCCAAGAATCCCAGTGTGTTGATAAGTCCAATGTGAGTGTCCACCATTGTATATACAATCCACAGAAAGTGTAATCCAAAGTTTGCAGGTGGTGAATGGAAAGGTGAGCTCTAAAATTAGCAACTCCTTAATCCAACAGTTTGGTGACTTTTTTTGTCATGCTGCTCTCTTATACAGTTGTACTTCCTGCTTCCTGTCATGTGTCTAGTCACATGGCAGGCCAACCATCCATTTATTAAAGACACACACACACTTAAAATGTTAAGAGCAATAAAATGGCCTAAAAAAACATGTAAAACACTTAACACTCTATAATACATTTAAATGATTGTAATAAATAGAGCGGTAAAACACGTCTTTCTAAAAGCCAGCATATTATATAAATAGTGAAGAAAAGGCAAAAGCTTACAGCACCTGGTATTCCCAGGCGGTCTCCCATCCAAGTACTAACCAGGCCCGACGCTGCTTTGCTTCCGAGATCAGACGAGATCGGGCGGTCTCAGCGCAGTATGGCCGTAAGCGAGGGCTGCTCCAAAAAGTGGGCTATTTAAAGATCAGCCTCCGTAAAAGCCAGCATATTATATAAATAGTGAAGAAAAGGCAAAAGCTTACAGCACCTGGTATTCCCAGGCGGTCTCCCATCTAAGTACTAACCAGGCCCGACGCTGCTTTGCTTCCGAGATCAGACGAGATCGGGCGCTCTCAGCGCAGTATGGCCGTAAGCGAGTACTGCTCCAAAAAGTGGGCTATTTATAGATCAGCCTCCGTAAAAGCCATCATATTATATAAATAGTGAAGAAAAGGCAAAAGCTTACAGCACCTGGTATTCCCAGGCGGTCTCCCATCCAGAGTTACAAGATTAAAATGGGGTCAGATTTAACTGTGAGAGATGACTAGTGGTTAAAAGAATGAGACATAAAAGAAGATTGGTTTAAATAGATTTGGTTTATATACAAGGTTCACATAAAAAGACTTTAAAACAACACGATAAAACTAGGTAAATGCTGTTAAAAGAATACAGTTCATTTGTCCATACCCTAAAAACAGTCCAAGAATCCCAGTGTGTTGATAAGTCCAATGTGAGTGTCCACCATTGTATATACAATCCACAGAAAGTGTAATCCAAAGTTTGCAGGTGGTGAATGGAAAGGTGAGCTCTAAAATTAGCAAACTCCTTAATCCAACAGTTTGGTGACTGTCCTTTGTATGTCATGCTGCTCCCTTATACAGTTGTACTTCCTGCTTCCTGTCATGTGTCTAGTCACATGGCAGGCCAACCATCCATTTATTTAAGACACACACACACTTAAAATGTTAAGAGCAATAAAATGGCCTAAAAAAACATGTAAAACACTTAACACTCTATAATACATTTAAATGATTGTAATAAATAGAGCGGTAAAACACGTCTTTCTAAAAGCCAGCATATTATATAAATAGTGAAGAAAAGGCAAAAGCTTACAGCACCTGGTATTCCCAGGCGGTCTCCCATCCAGAGTTACAAGATTAAAATGGGGTCAGATTTAACTGTGAGAGATGACTAGTGGTTAAAAGAATGAGACATAAAAGAAGATTGGTTTAAATAGATTTGGTTTATATACAAGGTTCACATAAAAGACTTTAAAACAACACGATAAAACTAGGTAAATGCTGTTAAAAGAATACAGTTCATTTGTCCATACCCTAAAAACAGTCCAAGAATCCCAGTGTGTTGATAAGTCCAATGTGAGTGTCCACCATTGTATATACAATCCACAGAAAGTGTAATCCAAAGTTTGCAGGTGGTGAATGGAAAGGTGAGCTCTAAAATTAGCAACTCCTTAATCCAACAGTTTGGTGACTTTTTTTGTCATGCTGCTCTCTTATACAGTTGTACTTCCTGCTTCCTGTCATGTGTCTAGTCACATGGCAGGCCAACCATCCATTTATTAAAGACACACACACACACTTAAAATGTTAAGAGTAATAAAATGGCCTAAAAAACATGTAAAACACTTAACACTCTATAATACATTTAAATGATTGTAATAAATAGAGCGGTAAAACACGTCTTTCTAAAAGCCAGCATATTATATAAATAGTGAAGAAAAGGCAAAAGCTTACAGCACCTGGTATTCCCAGGCGGTCTCCCATCCAAGTACTAACCAGGCCCGACGCTGCTTTGCTTCCGAGATCAGACGAGATCGGGCGGTCTCAGCGCAGTATGGCCGTAAGCGAGGACTGCTCCAAAAAGTGGGCTATTTAAAGATCAGCCTCCGTAAAAGCCAGCATATTATATAAATAGTGAAGAAAAGGCAAAAGCTTACAGCACCTGGTATTCCCAGGCGGTCTCCCATCCAGAGTTACTAGATTAAAATGGGGTCAGATTTAACTGTGAGAGATGACTAGTGGTTAAAAGAATGAGACATAAAAGAAGATTGGTTTAAATAGATTTGGTTTATATACAAGGTTCACATAAAAGACTTTAAAACAACACGATAAAACTAGGTAAATGCTGTTAAAAGAATACAGTTCATTTGTCCATACCCTAAAAACAGTCCAAGAATCCTAGTGTGTTGATAAGTCCAATGTGAGTGTCCACCATTGTATATACAATCCACAGAAAGTGTAATCCAAAGTTTGCAGGTGGTGAATGGAAAGGTGAGCTCTAAAATTAGCAAACTCCTTAATCCAACAGTTTGGTGACTGTCCTTTGTTTGTCATACTGCTCTCTTATACAGTTGTACTTCCTGCTTCCTGTCATGTGTCTAGTCACATGGCAGGCCAACCATCCATTTATTTAAGACACACACACACTTAAAATGTTAAGAGCAATAAAATGGCCTAAAAAAACATGTAAAACACTTAACACTCTATAATACATTTAAATGATTGTAATAAATAGAGCGGTAAAACACGTCTTTCTAAAAGCCAGCATATTATATAAATAGTGAAGAAAAGGCAAAAGCTTACAGCACCTGGTATTCCCAGGCGGTCTCCCATCCAAGTACTAACCAGGCCCGACGCTGCTTTGCTTCCGAGATCAGACGAGATCGGGCGGTCTCAGCGCGGTATGGCCGTAAGCGAGGGCTGCTCCAAAAAGTGGCCTATTTAAAGATCAGCCTCCGTAAAAGCCAGCATATTATATAAATAGTGAAGAAAAGGCAAAAGCTTACAGCACCTGGTATTCCCAGGCGGTCTCCCATCTAAGTACTAACCAGGCCCGACGCTGCTTTGCTTCCGAGATCAGACGAGATCGGGCGCTCTCAGCGCAGTATGGCCGTAAGCGAGTACTGCTCCAAAAAGTGGGCTATTTATAGATCAGCCTCCGTAAAAGCCATCATATTATATAAATAGTGAAGAAAAGGCAAAAGCTTACAGCACCTGGTATTCCCAGGCGGTCTCCCATCCAGAGTTACAAGATTAAAATGGGGTCAGATTTAACTGTGAGAGATGACTAGTGGTTAAAAGAATGAGACATAAAAGAAGATTGGTTTAAATAGATTTGGTTTATATACAAGGTTCACATAAAAGACTTTAAAACAACACGATAAAACTAGGTAAATGCTGTTAAAAGAATACAGTTCATTTGTCCATACCCTAAAAACAGTCCAAGAATCCCAGTGTGTTGATAAGTCCAATGTGAGTGTCCACCATTGTATATACAATCCACAGAAAGTGTAATCCAAAGTTTGCAGGTGGTGAATGGAAAGGTGAGCTCTAAAATTAGCAAACTCCTTAATCCAACAGTTTGGTGACTGTCCTTTGTTTGTCATGCTGCTCTCTTATACAGTTGTACTTCCTGCTTCCTGTCATGTGTCTAGTCACATGGCAGGCCAACCATCCATTTATTTAAGACACACACACACTTAAAATGTTAAGAGCAATAAAATGGCCTAAAAAAACATGTAAAACACTTAACACTCTATAATACATTTAAATGATTGTAATAAATAGAGCGGTAAAACACGTCTTTCTAAAAGCCAGCATATTATATAAATAGTGAAGAAAAGGCAAAAGCTTACAGCACCTGGTATTCCCAGGCGGTCTCCCATCCAAGTACTAACCAGGCCCGACGCTGCTTTGCTTCCGAGATCAGACGAGATCGGGCGGTCTCAGCGCAGTATGGCCGTAAGCGAGGGCTGCTCCAAAAAGTGGGCTATTTAAAGATCAGCCTCCGTAAAAGCCAGCATATTATATAAATAGTGAAGAAAAGGCAAAAGCTTACAGCACCTGGTATTCCCAGGCGGTCTCCCATCCAGAGTTACAAGATTAAAATGGGGTCAGATTTAACTGTGAGAGATGAGTAGTGGTTAAAAGAATGAGACATAAAAGAAGATTGGTTTAAATAGATTTGGTTTATATACAAGGTTAACATAAAAGACTTTAAAACAACACGATAAAACTAGGTAAATGCTGTTAAAAGAATACAGTTCATTTGTCCATACCCTAAAAACAGTCCAAGAATCCTAGTGTGTTGATAAGTCAAATGTGAGTGTCCACCATTGTATATACAATCCACAAAAAGTGTAATCCAAAGTTTGCAGGTGGTGAATGGAAAGGTGAGCTCTAAAATTAGCAAACTCCTTAATCCAACAGTTTGGTGACTGTCCTTTGTTTGTCATGCTGCTCTCTTATACAGTTGTACTTCCTGCTTCCTGTCATGTGTCTAGTCACATGGCAGGCCAACCATCCATTTATTTAAGACACACACACACTTAAAATGTTAAGAGCAATAAAATGGCCTAAAAAAACATGTAAAACACTTAACACTCTATAATACATTTAAATGATTGTAATAAATAGAGCGGTAAAACACGTCTTTCTAAAAGCCAGCATATTATATAAATAGTGAAGAAAAGGCAAAAGCTTACAGCACCTGGTATTCCCAGGCGGTCTCCCATCCAAGTACTAACCAGGCCCGACGCTGCTTTGCTTCCGAGATCAGACGAGATTGGGCGGTCTCAGCGCGGTATGGCCGTAAGCGAGGGCTGCTCCAAAAAGTGGCCTATTTAAAGATCAGCCTCCGTAAAAGCCAGCATATTATATAAATAGTGAAGAAAAGGCAAAAGCTTACAGCACCTGGTATTCCCAGGCGGTCTCCCATCCAGAGTTACAAGATTAAAATGGGGTCAGATTTAACTGTGAGAGATGAGTAGTGGTTAAAAGAATGAGACATAAAAGAAGATTGGTTTAAATAGATTTGGTTTATATACAAGGTTAACATAAAAGACTTTAAAACAACACGATAAAACTAGGTAAATGCTGTTAAAAGAATACAGTTCATTTGTCCATACCCTAAAAACAGTCCAAGAATCCTAGTGTGTTGATAAGTCCAATGTGAGTGTCCACCATTGTATATACAATCCACAGAAAGTGTAATCCAAAGTTTGCAGGTGGTGAATGGAAAGGTGAGCTCTAAAATTAGCAAACTCCTTAATCCAACAGTTTGGTGACTGTCCTTTGTTTGTCATGCTGCTCTCTTATACAGTTGTACTTCCTGCTTCCTGTCATGTGTCTAGTCACATGGCAGGCCAACCATCCATTTATTTAAGACACACACACACTTAAAATGTTAAGAGCAATAAAATGGCCTAAAAAAACATGTAAAATACTTAACACTCTATAATACATTTAAATGATTGTAATAAATAGAGCGGTAAAACACGTCTTTCTAAAAGCCAGCATATTATATAAATAGTGAAGAAAAGGCAAAAGCTTACAGCACCTGGTATTCCCAGGCGGTCTCCCATCCAAGTACTAACCAGGCCCGACGCTGCTTTGCTTCCGAGATCAGACGAGATAGGGCGGTCTCAGCGCGGTATGGCCGTAAGTGAGGGCTGCTCCAAAAAGTGGGCTATTTAAAGATCAGCCTCCGTAAAAGCCAGCATATTATATAAATAGTGAAGAAAAGGCAAAAGCTTACAGCACCTGGTATTCCCAGGCGGTCTCCCATCTAAGTACTAACCAGGCCCGACGCTGCTTTGCTTCCGAGATCAGACGAGATCGGGCGCACTCAGCGCAGTATGGCCGTAAGCGAAGACTGCTCCAAAAAGTGGGTTATTTATAGATCAGCCTCCGTAAAAGCCATCATATTATATAAATAGTGAAGAAAAGGCAAAAGCTTACAGCACCAGGTATTCCCAGGCGGTCTCCCATCCAGAGTTACAACATTAAAATGGGGTCAGAATTAACTGTGAGAGATGACTAGTGGTTAAAAGAATGAGACATAAAAGAAGATTGGTTTAAATAGATTTGGTTTTTATACAAGGTTCACATAAAAGACTTTAAAACAACACGATAAAACTAGGTAAATGCTGTTAAAAGAATACAGTTCATTTGTCCATACCCTAAAAACAGTCCAAGAATCCCAGTGTGTTGATAAGTCCAATGTGAGTGTCCACCATTGTATATACAATCCACAGAAAGTGTAATCCAAAGTTTGCAGGTGGTGAATGGAAAGGTGAGCTCTAAAATTAGCAAACTCCTTAATCCAACAGTTTGGTGACTGTCCTTTGTTTGTCATACTGCTCTCTTATACAGTTGTACTTCCTGCTTCCTGTCATGTGTCTAGTCACATGGCAGGCCAACCATCCATTTATTTAAGACACACACACACTTAAAATGTTAAGAGCAATAAAATGGCCTAAAAAAACATGTAAAACACTTAACACTCTATAATACATTTAAATGATTGTAATAAATAGAGCGGTAAAACACGTCTTTCTAAAAGCCAGCATATTATATAAATAGTGAAGAAAAGGCAAAAGCTTACAGCACCTGGTATTCCCAGGCGGTCTCCCATCCAAGTACTAACCAGGCCCGACGCTGCTTTGCTTCCGAGATCAGACGAGATCGGGCGGTCTCAGCGCGGTATGGCCGTAAGCGAGGGCTGCTCCAAAAAGTGGCCTATTTAAAGATCAGCCTCCGTAAAAGCCAGCATATTATATAAATAGTGAAGAAAAGGCAAAAGCTTACAGCACCTGGTATTCCCAGGCGGTCTCCCATCTAAGTACTAACCAGGCCCGACGCTGCTTTGCTTCCGAGATCAGACGAGATCGGGCGCTCTCAGCGCAGTATGGCCGTAAGCGAGTACTGCTCCAAAAAGTGGGCTATTTATAGATCAGCCTCCGTAAAAGCCATCATATTATATAAATAGTGAAGAAAAGGCAAAAGCTTACAGCACCTGGTATTCCCAGGCGGTCTCCCATCCAGAGTTACAAGATTAAAATGGGGTCAGATTTAACTGTGAGAGATGACTAGTGGTTAAAAGAATGAGACATAAAAGAAGATTGGTTTAAATAGATTTGGTTTATATACAAGGTTCACATAAAAGACTTTAAAACAACACGATAAAACTAGGTAAATGCTGTTAAAAGAATACAGTTCATTTGTCCATACCCTAAAAACAGTCCAAGAATCCCAGTGTGTTGATAAGTCCAATGTGAGTGTCCACCATTGTATATACAATCCACAGAAAGTGTAATCCAAAGTTTGCAGGTGGTGAATGGAAAGGTGAGCTCTAAAATTAGCAAACTCCTTAATCCAACAGTTTGGTGACTGTCCTTTGTTTGTCATGCTGCTCTCTTATACAGTTGTACTTCCTGCTTCCTGTCATGTGTCTAGTCACATGGCAGGCCAACCATCCATTTATTTAAGACACACACACACTTAAAATGTTAAGAGCAATAAAATGGCCTAAAAAAACATGTAAAACACTTAACACTCTATAATACATTTAAATGATTGTAATAAATAGAGCGGTAAAACACGTCTTTCTAAAAGCCAGCATATTATATAAATAGTGAAGAAAAGGCAAAAGCTTACAGCACCTGGTATTCCCAGGCGGTCTCCCATCCAAGTACTAACCAGGCCCGACGCTGCTTTGCTTCCGAGATCAGACGAGATTGGGCGGTCTCAGCGCGGTATGGCCGTAAGCGAGGGCTGCTCCAAAAAGTGGCCTATTTAAAGATCAGCCTCCGTAAAAGCCAGCATATTATATAAATAGTGAAGAAAAGGCAAAAGCTTACAGCACCTGGTATTCCCAGGCGGTCTCCCATCCAGAGTTACAAGATTAAAATGGGGTCAGATTTAACTGTGAGAGATGAGTAGTGGTTAAAAGAATGAGACATAAAAGAAGATTGGTTTAAATAGATTTGGTTTATATACAAGGTTAACATAAAAGACTTTAAAACAACACGATAAAACTAGGTAAATGCTGTTAAAAGAATACAGTTCATTTGTCCATACCCTAAAAACAGTCCAAGAATCCTAGTGTGTTGATAAGTCCAATGTGAGTGTCCACCATTGTATATACAATCCACAGAAAGTGTAATCCAAAGTTTGCAGGTGGTGAATGGAAAGGTGAGCTCTAAAATTAGCAAACTCCTTAATCCAACAGTTTGGTGACTGTCCTTTGTTTGTCATGCTGCTCTCTTATACAGTTGTACTTCCTGCTTCCTGTCATGTGTCTAGTCACATGGCAGGCCAACCATCCATTTATTTAAGACACACACACACTTAAAATGTTAAGAGCAATAAAATGGCCTAAAAAAACATGTAAAACACTTAACACTCTATAATACATTTAAATGATTGTAATAAATAGAGCGGTAAAACACGTCTTTCTAAAAGCCAGCATATTATATAAATAGTGAAGAAAAGGCAAAAGCTTACAGCACCTGGTATTCCCAGGCGGTCTCCCATCCAAGTACTAACCAGGCCCGACGCTGCTTTGCTTCCGAGATCAGACGAGATAGGGCGGTCTCAGCGCGGTATGGCCGTAAGTGAGGGCTGCTCCAAAAAGTGGGCTATTTAAAGATCAGCCTCCGTAAAAGCCAGCATATTATATAAATAGTGAAGAAAAGGCAAAAGCTTACAGCACCTGGTATTCCCAGGCGGTCTCCCATCTAAGTACTAACCAGGCCCGACGCTGCTTTGCTTCCGAGATCAGACGAGATCGGGCGCACTCAGCGCAGTATGGCCGTAAGCGAAGACTGCTCCAAAAAGTGGGTTATTTATAGATCAGCCTCCGTAAAAGCCATCATATTATATAAATAGTGAAGAAAAGGCAAAAGCTTACAGCACCAGGTATTCCCAGGCGGTCTCCCATCCAGAGTTACAACATTAAAATGGGGTCAGAATTAACTGTGAGAGATGACTAGTGGTTAAAAGAATGAGACATAAAAGAAGATTGGTTTAAATAGATTTGGTTTTTATACAAGGTTCACATAAAAGACTTTAAAACAACACGATAAAACTAGGTAAATGCTGTTAAAAGAATACAGTTCATTTGTCCATACCCTAAAAACAGTCCAAGAATCCCAGTGTGTTGATAAGTCCAATGTGAGTGTCCACCATTGTATATACAATCCACAGAAAGTGTAATCCAAAGTTTGCAGGTGGTGAATGGAAAGGTGAGCTCTAAAATTAGCAAACTCCTTAATCCAACAGTTTGGTGACTGTCCTTTGTTTGTCATACTGCTCTCTTATACAGTTGTACTTCCTGCTTCCTGTCATGTGTCTAGTCACATGGCAGGCCAACCATCCATTTATTTAAGACACACACACACTTAAAATGTTAAGAGCAATAAAATGGCCTAAAAAAACATGTAAAACACTTAACACTCTATAATACATTTAAATGATTGTAATAAATAGAGCGGTAAAACACGTCTTTCTAAAAGCCAGCATATTATATAAATAGTGAAGAAAAGGCAAAAGCTTACAGCACCTGGTATTCCCAGGCGGTCTCCCATCCAAGTACTAACCAGGCCCGACGCTGCTTTGCTTCCGAGATCAGACGAGATCGGGCGGTCTCAGCGCAGTATGGCCGTAAGCGAGGGCTGCTCCAAAAAGTGGGCTATTTAAAGATCAGCCTCCGTAAAAGCCAGCATATTATATAAATAGTGAAGAAAAGGCAAAAGCTTACAGCACCTGGTATTCCCAGGCGGTCTCCCATCCAAGTACTAACCAGGCCCGACGCTGCTTTGCTTCCGAGATCAGACGAGATCGGGCGGTCTCAGCGCAGTATGGCCGTAAGCGAGGGCTGCTCCAAAAAGTGGGCTATTTGAAGATCAGCCTCCGTAAAAGCCAGCATATTATATAAATAGTGAAGAAAAGGCAAAAGCTTACAGCACCTGGTATTCCCAGGCGGTCTCCCATCCAGAGTTACAAGATTAAAATGGGGTCAGATTTAACTGTGAGAGATGAGTAGTGGTTAAAAGAATGAGACATAAAAGAAGATTGGTTTAAATAGATTTGGTTTATATACAAGGTTAACATAAAAGACTTTAAAACAACACGATAAAACTAGGTAAATGCTGTTAAAAGAATACAGTTCATTTGTCCATACCCTAAAAACAGTCCAAGAATCCTAGTGTGTTGATAAGTCCAATGTGAGTGTCCACCATTGTATATACAATCCACAGAAAGTGTAATCCAAAGTTTGCAGGTGGTGAATGGAAAGGTGAGCTCTAAAATTAGCAAACTCCTTAATCCAACAGTTTGGTGACTGTCCTTTGTTTGTCATGCTGCTCTCTTATACAGTTGTACTTCCTGCTTCCTGTCATGTGTCTAGTCACATGGCAGGCCAACCATCCATTTATTTAAGACACACACACACTTAAAATGTTAAGAGCAATAAAATGGCCTAAAAAAACATGTAAAACACTTAACACTCTATAATACATTTAAATGATTGTAATAAATAGAGCGGTAAAACACGTCTTTCTAAAAGCCAGCATATTATATAAATAGTGAAGAAAAGGCAAAAGCTTACAGCACCTGGTATTCCCAGGCGGTCTCCCATCCAAGTACTAACCAGGCCCGACGCTGCTTTGCTTCCGAGATCAGACGAGATCGGGCGGTCTCAGCGCAGTATGGCCGTAAGCGAGGGCTGCTCCAAAAAGTGGGCTATTTAAAGATCAGCCTCCGTAAAAGCCAGCATATTATATAAATAGTGAAGAAAAGGCAAAAGCTTACAGCACCTGGTATTCCCAGGCGGTCTCCCATCTAAGTACTAACCAGGCCCGACGCTGCTTTGCTTCCGAGATCAGACGAGATCGGGCGCTCTCAGCGCAGTATGGCCGTAAGCGAGTACTGCTCCAAAAAGTGGGCTATTTATAGATCAGCCTCCGTAAAAGCCATCATATTATATAAATAGTGAAGAAAAGGCAAAAGCTTACAGCACCTGGTATTCCCAGGCGGTCTCCCATCCAGAGTTACAAGATTAAAATGGGGTCAGATTTAACTGTGAGAGATGACTAGTGGTTAAAAGAATGAGACATAAAAGAAGATTGGTTTAAATAGATTTGGTTTATATACAAGGTTCACATAAAAAGACTTTAAAACAACACGATAAAACTAGGTAAATGCTGTTAAAAGAATACAGTTCATTTGTCCATACCCTAAAAACAGTCCAAGAATCCCAGTGTGTTGATAAGTCCAATGTGAGTGTCCACCATTGTATATACAATCCACAGAAAGTGTAATCCAAAGTTTGCAGGTGGTGAATGGAAAGGTGAGCTCTAAAATTAGCAAACTCCTTAATCCAACAGTTTGGTGACTGTCCTTTGTATGTCATGCTGCTCCCTTATACAGTTGTACTTCCTGCTTCCTGTCATGTGTCTAGTCACATGGCAGGCCAACCATCCATTTATTTAAGACACACACACACTTAAAATGTTAAGAGCAATAAAATGGCCTAAAAAAACATGTAAAACACTTAACACTCTATAATACATTTAAATGATTGTAATAAATAGAGCGGTAAAACACGTCTTTCTAAAAGCCAGCATATTATATAAATAGTGAAGAAAAGGCAAAAGCTTACAGCACCTGGTATTCCCAGGCGGTCTCCCATCCAAGTACTAACCAGGCCCGACGCTGCTTTGCTTCCGAGATCAGACGAGATCGGGCGGTCTCAGCGCAGTATGGCCGTAAGCGAGGACTGCTCCAAAAAGTGGGCTATTTAAAGATCAGCCTCCGTAAAAGCCAGCATATTATATAAATAGTGAAGAAAAGGCAAAAGCTTACAGCACCTGGTATTCCCAGGCGGTCTCCCATCCAGAGTTACTAGATTAAAATGGGGTCAGATTTAACTGTGAGAGATGACTAGTGGTTAAAAGAATGAGACATAAAAGAAGATTGGTTTAAATAGATTTGGTTTATATACAAGGTTCACATAAAAGACTTTAAAACAACACGATAAAACTAGGTAAATGCTGTTAAAAGAATACAGTTCATTTGTCCATACCCTAAAAACAGTCCAAGAATCCTAGTGTGTTGATAAGTCCAATGTGAGTGTCCACCATTGTATATACAATCCACAGAAAGTGTAATCCAAAGTTTGCAGGTGGTGAATGGAAAGGTGAGCTCTAAAATTAGCAAACTCCTTAATCCAACAGTTTGGTGACTGTCCTTTGTTTGTCATACTGCTCTCTTATACAGTTGTACTTCCTGCTTCCTGTCATGTGTCTAGTCACATGGCAGGCCAACCATCCATTTATTTAAGACACACACACACTTAAAATGTTAAGAGCAATAAAATGGCCTAAAAAAACATGTAAAACACTTAACACTCTATAATACATTTAAATGATTGTAATAAATAGAGCGGTAAAACACGTCTTTCTAAAAGCCAGCATATTATATAAATAGTGAAGAAAAGGCAAAAGCTTACAGCACCTGGTATTCCCAGGCGGTCTCCCATCCAAGTACTAACCAGGCCCGACGCTGCTTTGCTTCCGAGATCAGACGAGATCGGGCGGTCTCAGCGCGGTATGGCCGTAAGCGAGGGCTGCTCCAAAAAGTGGCCTATTTAAAGATCAGCCTCCGTAAAAGCCAGCATATTATATAAATAGTGAAGAAAAGGCAAAAGCTTACAGCACCTGGTATTCCCAGGCGGTCTCCCATCTAAGTACTAACCAGGCCCGACGCTGCTTTGCTTCCGAGATCAGACGAGATCGGGCGCTCTCAGCGCAGTATGGCCGTAAGCGAGTACTGCTCCAAAAAGTGGGCTATTTATAGATCAGCCTCCGTAAAAGCCATCATATTATATAAATAGTGAAGAAAAGGCAAAAGCTTACAGCACCTGGTATTCCCAGGCGGTCTCCCATCCAGAGTTACAAGATTAAAATGGGGTCAGATTTAACTGTGAGAGATGACTAGTGGTTAAAAGAATGAGACATAAAAGAAGATTGGTTTAAATAGATTTGGTTTATATACAAGGTTCACATAAAAGACTTTAAAACAACACGATAAAACTAGGTAAATGCTGTTAAAAGAATACAGTTCATTTGTCCATACCCTAAAAACAGTCCAAGAATCCCAGTGTGTTGATAAGTCCAATGTGAGTGTCCACCATTGTATATACAATCCACAGAAAGTGTAATCCAAAGTTTGCAGGTGGTGAATGGAAAGGTGAGCTCTAAAATTAGCAAACTCCTTAATCCAACAGTTTGGTGACTGTCCTTTGTTTGTCATGCTGCTCTCTTATACAGTTGTACTTCCTGCTTCCTGTCATGTGTCTAGTCACATGGCAGGCCAACCATCCATTTATTTAAGACACACACACACTTAAAATGTTAAGAGCAATAAAATGGCCTAAAAAAACATGTAAAACACTTAACACTCTATAATACATTTAAATGATTGTAATAAATAGAGCGGTAAAACACGTCTTTCTAAAAGCCAGCATATTATATAAATAGTGAAGAAAAGGCAAAAGCTTACAGCACCTGGTATTCCCAGGCGGTCTCCCATCCAAGTACTAACCAGGCCCGACGCTGCTTTGCTTCCGAGATCAGACGAGATCGGGCGGTCTCAGCGCAGTATGGCCGTAAGCGAGGGCTGCTCCAAAAAGTGGGCTATTTAAAGATCAGCCTCCGTAAAAGCCAGCATATTATATAAATAGTGAAGAAAAGGCAAAAGCTTACAGCACCTGGTATTCCCAGGCGGTCTCCCATCCAGAGTTACAAGATTAAAATGGGGTCAGATTTAACTGTGAGAGATGAGTAGTGGTTAAAAGAATGAGACATAAAAGAAGATTGGTTTAAATAGATTTGGTTTATATACAAGGTTAACATAAAAGACTTTAAAACAACACGATAAAACTAGGTAAATGCTGTTAAAAGAATACAGTTCATTTGTCCATACCCTAAAAACAGTCCAAGAATCCTAGTGTGTTGATAAGTCAAATGTGAGTGTCCACCATTGTATATACAATCCACAAAAAGTGTAATCCAAAGTTTGCAGGTGGTGAATGGAAAGGTGAGCTCTAAAATTAGCAAACTCCTTAATCCAACAGTTTGGTGACTGTCCTTTGTTTGTCATGCTGCTCTCTTATACAGTTGTACTTCCTGCTTCCTGTCATGTGTCTAGTCACATGGCAGGCCAACCATCCATTTATTTAAGACACACACACACTTAAAATGTTAAGAGCAATAAAATGGCCTAAAAAAACATGTAAAACACTTAACACTCTATAATACATTTAAATGATTGTAATAAATAGAGCGGTAAAACACGTCTTTCTAAAAGCCAGCATATTATATAAATAGTGAAGAAAAGGCAAAAGCTTACAGCACCTGGTATTCCCAGGCGGTCTCCCATCCAAGTACTAACCAGGCCCGACGCTGCTTTGCTTCCGAGATCAGACGAGATTGGGCGGTCTCAGCGCGGTATGGCCGTAAGCGAGGGCTGCTCCAAAAAGTGGCCTATTTAAAGATCAGCCTCCGTAAAAGCCAGCATATTATATAAATAGTGAAGAAAAGGCAAAAGCTTACAGCACCTGGTATTCCCAGGCGGTCTCCCATCCAGAGTTACAAGATTAAAATGGGGTCAGATTTAACTGTGAGAGATGAGTAGTGGTTAAAAGAATGAGACATAAAAGAAGATTGGTTTAAATAGATTTGGTTTATATACAAGGTTAACATAAAAGACTTTAAAACAACACGATAAAACTAGGTAAATGCTGTTAAAAGAATACAGTTCATTTGTCCATACCCTAAAAACAGTCCAAGAATCCTAGTGTGTTGATAAGTCCAATGTGAGTGTCCACCATTGTATATACAATCCACAGAAAGTGTAATCCAAAGTTTGCAGGTGGTGAATGGAAAGGTGAGCTCTAAAATTAGCAAACTCCTTAATCCAACAGTTTGGTGACTGTCCTTTGTTTGTCATGCTGCTCTCTTATACAGTTGTACTTCCTGCTTCCTGTCATGTGTCTAGTCACATGGCAGGCCAACCATCCATTTATTTAAGACACACACACACTTAAAATGTTAAGAGCAATAAAATGGCCTAAAAAAACATGTAAAACACTTAACACTCTATAATACATTTAAATGATTGTAATAAATAGAGCGGTAAAACACGTCTTTCTAAAAGCCAGCATATTATATAAATAGTGAAGAAAAGGCAAAAGCTTACAGCACCTGGTATTCCCAGGCGGTCTCCCATCCAAGTACTAACCAGGCCCGACGCTGCTTTGCTTCCGAGATCAGACGAGATAGGGCGGTCTCAGCGCGGTATGGCCGTAAGTGAGGGCTGCTCCAAAAAGTGGGCTATTTAAAGATCAGCCTCCGTAAAAGCCAGCATATTATATAAATAGTGAAGAAAAGGCAAAAGCTTACAGCACCTGGTATTCCCAGGCGGTCTCCCATCTAAGTACTAACCAGGCCCGACGCTGCTTTGCTTCCGAGATCAGACGAGATCGGGCGCACTCAGCGCAGTATGGCCGTAAGCGAAGACTGCTCCAAAAAGTGGGTTATTTATAGATCAGCCTCCGTAAAAGCCATCATATTATATAAATAGTGAAGAAAAGGCAAAAGCTTACAGCACCAGGTATTCCCAGGCGGTCTCCCATCCAGAGTTACAACATTAAAATGGGGTCAGAATTAACTGTGAGAGATGACTAGTGGTTAAAAGAATGAGACATAAAAGAAGATTGGTTTAAATAGATTTGGTTTTTATACAAGGTTCACATAAAAGACTTTAAAACAACACGATAAAACTAGGTAAATGCTGTTAAAAGAATACAGTTCATTTGTCCATACCCTAAAAACAGTCCAAGAATCCCAGTGTGTTGATAAGTCCAATGTGAGTGTCCACCATTGTATATACAATCCACAGAAAGTGTAATCCAAAGTTTGCAGGTGGTGAATGGAAAGGTGAGCTCTAAAATTAGCAACTCCTTAATCCAACAGTTTGGTGACTTTTTTTGTCATGCTGCTCTCTTATACAGTTGTACTTCCTGCTTCCTGTCATGTGTCTAGTCACATGGCAGGCCAACCATCCATTTATTAAAGACACACACACACTTAAAATGTTAAGAGCAATAAAATGGCCTAAAAAAACATGTAAAACACTTAACACTCTATAATACATTTAAATGATTGTAATAAATAGAGCGGTAAAACACGTCTTTCTAAAAGCCAGCATATTATATAAATAGTGAAGAAAAGGCAAAAGCTTACAGCACCTGGTATTCCCAGGCGGTCTCCCATCCAAGTACTAACCAGGCCCGACGCTGCTTTGCTTCCGAGATCAGACGAGATCGGGCGGTCTCAGCGCAGTATGGCCGTAAGCGAGGGCTGCTCCAAAAAGTGGGCTATTTAAAGATCAGCCTCCGTAAAAGCCAGCATATTATATAAATAGTGAAGAAAAGGCAAAAGCTTACAGCACCTGGTATTCCCAGGCGGTCTCCCATCTAAGTACTAACCAGGCCCGACGCTGCTTTGCTTCCGAGATCAGACGAGATCGGGCGCTCTCAGCGCAGTATGGCCGTAAGCGAGTACTGCTCCAAAAAGTGGGCTATTTATAGATCAGCCTCCGTAAAAGCCATCATATTATATAAATAGTGAAGAAAAGGCAAAAGCTTACAGCACCTGGTATTCCCAGGCGGTCTCCCATCCAGAGTTACAAGATTAAAATGGGGTCAGATTTAACTGTGAGAGATGACTAGTGGTTAAAAGAATGAGACATAAAAGAAGATTGGTTTAAATAGATTTGGTTTATATACAAGGTTCACATAAAAAGACTTTAAAACAACACGATAAAACTAGGTAAATGCTGTTAAAAGAATACAGTTCATTTGTCCATACCCTAAAAACAGTCCAAGAATCCCAGTGTGTTGATAAGTCCAATGTGAGTGTCCACCATTGTATATACAATCCACAGAAAGTGTAATCCAAAGTTTGCAGGTGGTGAATGGAAAGGTGAGCTCTAAAATTAGCAAACTCCTTAATCCAACAGTTTGGTGACTGTCCTTTGTATGTCATGCTGCTCCCTTATACAGTTGTACTTCCTGCTTCCTGTCATGTGTCTAGTCACATGGCAGGCCAACCATCCATTTATTTAAGACACACACACACTTAAAATGTTAAGAGCAATAAAATGGCCTAAAAAAACATGTAAAACACTTAACACTCTATAATACATTTAAATGATTGTAATAAATAGAGCGGTAAAACACGTCTTTCTAAAAGCCAGCATATTATATAAATAGTGAAGAAAAGGCAAAAGCTTACAGCACCTGGTATTCCCAGGCGGTCTCCCATCCAGAGTTACAAGATTAAAATGGGGTCAGATTTAACTGTGAGAGATGACTAGTGGTTAAAAGAATGAGACATAAAAGAAGATTGGTTTAAATAGATTTGGTTTATATACAAGGTTCACATAAAAGACTTTAAAACAACACGATAAAACTAGGTAAATGCTGTTAAAAGAATACAGTTCATTTGTCCATACCCTAAAAACAGTCCAAGAATCCCAGTGTGTTGATAAGTCCAATGTGAGTGTCCACCATTGTATATACAATCCACAGAAAGTGTAATCCAAAGTTTGCAGGTGGTGAATGGAAAGGTGAGCTCTAAAATTAGCAACTCCTTAATCCAACAGTTTGGTGACTTTTTTTGTCATGCTGCTCTCTTATACAGTTGTACTTCCTGCTTCCTGTCATGTGTCTAGTCACATGGCAGGCCAACCATCCATGTATTAAAGACACACACACACACACACACTTAAAATGTTAAGAGTAATAAAATGGCCTAAAAAACATGTAAAACACTTAACACTCTATAATACATTTAAATGATTGTAATAAATAGAGCGGTAAAACACGTCTTTCTAAAAGCCAGCATATTATATAAATAGTGAAGAAAAGGCAAAAGCTTACAGCACCTGGTATTCCCAGGCGGTCTCCCATCCAAGTACTAACCAGGCCCGACGCTGCTTTGCTTCCGAGATCAGACGAGATCGGGCGGTCTCAGCGCAGTATGGCCGTAAGCGAGGACTGCTCCAAAAAGTGGGCTATTTAAAGATCAGCCTCCGTAAAAGCCAGCATATTATATAAATAGTGAAGAAAAGGCAAAAGCTTACAGCACCTGGTATTCCCAGGCGGTCTCCCATCCAGAGTTACTAGATTAAAATGGGGTCAGATTTAACTGTGAGAGATGACTAGTGGTTAAAAGAATGAGACATAAAAGAAGATTGGTTTAAATAGATTTGGTTTATATACAAGGTTCACATAAAAGACTTTAAAACAACACGATAAAACTAGGTAAATGCTGTTAAAAGAATACAGTTCATTTGTCCATACCCTAAAAACAGTCCAAGAATCCTAGTGTGTTGATAAGTCCAATGTGAGTGTCCACCATTGTATATACAATCCACAGAAAGTGTAATCCAAAGTTTGCAGGTGGTGAATGGAAAGGTGAGCTCTAAAATTAGCAAACTCCTTAATCCAACAGTTTGGTGACTGTCCTTTGTTTGTCATACTGCTCTCTTATACAGTTGTACTTCCTGCTTCCTGTCATGTGTCTAGTCACATGGCAGGCCAACCATCCATTTATTTAAGACACACACACACTTAAAATGTTAAGAGCAATAAAATGGCCTAAAAAAACATGTAAAACACTTAACACTCTATAATACATTTAAATGATTGTAATAAATAGAGCGGTAAAACACGTCTTTCTAAAAGCCAGCATATTATATAAATAGTGAAGAAAAGGCAAAAGCTTACAGCACCTGGTATTCCCAGGCGGTCTCCCATCCAAGTACTAACCAGGCCCGACGCTGCTTTGCTTCCGAGATCAGACGAGATCGGGCGGTCTCAGCGCGGTATGGCCGTAAGCGAGGGCTGCTCCAAAAAGTGGCCTATTTAAAGATCAGCCTCCGTAAAAGCCAGCATATTATATAAATAGTGAAGAAAAGGCAAAAGCTTACAGCACCTGGTATTCCCAGGCGGTCTCCCATCTAAGTACTAACCAGGCCCGACGCTGCTTTGCTTCCGAGATCAGACGAGATCGGGCGCTCTCAGCGCAGTATGGCCGTAAGCGAGTACTGCTCCAAAAAGTGGGCTATTTATAGATCAGCCTCCGTAAAAGCCATCATATTATATAAATAGTGAAGAAAAGGCAAAAGCTTACAGCACCTGGTATTCCCAGGCGGTCTCCCATCCAGAGTTACAAGATTAAAATGGGGTCAGATTTAACTGTGAGAGATGACTAGTGGTTAAAAGAATGAGACATAAAAGAAGATTGGTTTAAATAGATTTGGTTTATATACAAGGTTCACATAAAAGACTTTAAAACAACACGATAAAACTAGGTAAATGCTGTTAAAAGAATACAGTTCATTTGTCCATACCCTAAAAACAGTCCAAGAATCCCAGTGTGTTGATAAGTCCAATGTGAGTGTCCACCATTGTATATACAATCCACAGAAAGTGTAATCCAAAGTTTGCAGGTGGTGAATGGAAAGGTGAGCTCTAAAATTAGCAAACTCCTTAATCCAACAGTTTGGTGACTGTCCTTTGTTTGTCATGCTGCTCTCTTATACAGTTGTACTTCCTGCTTCCTGTCATGTGTCTAGTCACATGGCAGGCCAACCATCCATTTATTTAAGACACACACACACTTAAAATGTTAAGAGCAATAAAATGGCCTAAAAAAACATGTAAAACACTTAACACTCTATAATACATTTAAATGATTGTAATAAATAGAGCGGTAAAACACGTCTTTCTAAAAGCCAGCATATTATATAAATAGTGAAGAAAAGGCAAAAGCTTACAGCACCTGGTATTCCCAGGCGGTCTCCCATCCAGAGTTACAAGATTAAAATGGGGTCAGATTTAACTGTGAGAGATGACTAGTGGTTAAAAGAATGAGACATAAAAGAAGATTGGTTTAAATAGATTTGGTTTATATACAAGGTTCACATAAAAGACTTTAAAACAACACGATAAAACTAGGTAAATGCTGTTAAAAGAATACAGTTCATTTGTCCATACCCTAAAAACAGTCCAAGAATCCCAGTGTGTTGATAAGTCCAATGTGAGTGTCCACCATTGTATATACAATCCACAGAAAGTGTAATCCAAAGTTTGCAGGTGGTGAATGGAAAGGTGAGCTCTAAAATTAGCAAACTCCTTAATCCAACAGTTTGGTGACTGTCCTTTGTTTGTCATGCTGCTCTCTTATACAGTTGTACTTCCTGCTTCCTGTCATGTGTCTAGTCACATGGCAGGCCAACCATCCATTTATTTAAGACACACACACACTTAAAATGTTAAGAGCAATAAAATGGCCTAAAAAAACAAGTAAAACACTTAACACTCTATAATACATTTAAATGATTGTAATAAATAGAGCGGTAAAACACGTCTTTCTAAAAGCCAGCATATTATATAAATAGTGAAGAAAAGGCAAAAGCTTACAGCACCTGGTATTCCCAGGCGGTCTCCCATCCAGAGTTACAAGATTAAAATGGGGTCAGATTTAACTGTGAGAGATGACTAGTGGTTAAAAGAATGAGACATAAAAGAAGATTGGTTTAAATAGATTTGGTTTATATACAAGGTTCACATAAAAGACTTTAAAACAACACGATAAAACTAGGTAAATGCTGTTAAAAGAATACAGTTCATTTGTCCATACCCTAAAAACAGTCCAAGAATCCCAGTGTGTTGATAAGTCCAATGTGAGTGTCCACCAGTGTATATACAATCCACAGAAAGTGTAATCCAAAGTTTGCAGGTGGTGAATGGAAAGGTGAGCTCTAAAATTAGCAAACTCCTTAATCCAACAGTTTGGTGACTGTCCTTTGTTTGTCATGCTGCTCTCTTATACAGTTGTACTTCCTGCTTCCTGTCATGTGTCTAGTCACATGGCAGGCCAACCATCCATTTATTTAAGACACACACACACTTAAAATGTTAAGAGCAATAAAATGGCCTAAAAAAACATGTAAAACACTTAACACTCTATAATACATTTAAATGATTGTAATAAATAGAGCGGTAAAACACGTCTTTCTAAAAGCCAGCATATTATATAAATAGTGAAGAAAAGGCAAAAGCTTACAGCACCTGGTATTCCCAGGCGGTCTCCCATCCAGAGTTACAAGATTAAAATGGGGTCAGATTTAACTGTGAGAGATGACTAGTGGTTAAAAGAATGAGACATAAAAGAAGATTGGTTTAAATAGATTTGGTTTATATACAAGGTTCACATAAAAGACTTTAAAACAACACGATAAAACTAGGTAAATGCTGTTAAAAGAATACAGTTCATTTGTCCATACCCTAAAAACAGTCCAAGAATCCCAGTGTGTTGATAAGTCCAATGTGAGTGTCCACCATTGTATATACAATCCACAGAAAGTGTAATCCAAAGTTTGCAGGTTGTGAATGGAAAGGTGAGCTCTAAAATTAGCAAACTCCTTAATCCAACAGTTTGGTGACTGTCCTTTGTTTGTCATGCTGCTCTCTTATACAGTTGTACTTCCTGCTTCCTGTCATGTGTCTAGTCACATGGCAGGCCAACCATCCATTTATTTAAGACACACACACACTTAAAATGTTAAGAGCAATAAAATGGCCTAAAAAAACAAGTAAAACACTTAACACTTTATAATACATTTAAATGATTGTAATAAATAGAGCGGTAAAACACGTCTTTCTAAAAGCCAGCATATTATATAAATAGTGAAGAAAAGGCAAAAGCTTACAGCACCTGGTATTCCCAGGCGGTCTCCCATCCAGAGTTACAAGATTAAAATGGGGTCAGATTTAACTGTGAGAGATGACTAGTGGTTAAAAGAATGAGACATAAAAGAAGATTGGTTTAAATAGATTTGGTTTATATACAAGGTTCACATAAAAGACTTTAAAACAACACGATAAAACTAGGTAAATGCTGTTAAAAGAATACAGTTCATTTGTCCATACCCTAAAAACAGTCCAAGAATCCCAGTGTGTTGATAAGTCCAATGTGAGTGTCCACCATTGTATATACAATCCACAGAAAGTGTAATCCAAAGTTTGCAGGTGGTGAATGGAAAGGTGAGCTCTAAAATTAGCAACTCCTTAATCCAACAGTTTGGTGACTTTTTTTGTCATGCTGCTCTCTTATACAGTTGTACTTCCTGCTTCCTGTCATGTGTCTAGTCACATGGCAGGCCAACCATCCATTTATTAAAGACACACACACACACTTAAAATGTTAAGAGTAATAAAATGGCCTAAAAAACATGTAAAACACTTAACACTCTATAATACATTTAAATGATTGTAATAAATAGAGCGGTAAAACACGTCTTTCTAAAAGCCAGCATATTATATAAATAGTGAAGAAAAGGCAAAAGCTTACAGCACCTGGTATTCCCAGGCGGTCTCCCATCCAAGTACTAACCAGGCCCGACGCTGCTTTGCTTCCGAGATCAGACGAGATCGGGCGGTCTCAGCGCAGTATGGCCGTAAGCGAGTACTGCTCCAAAAAGTGGGCTATTTATAGATCAGCCTCCGTAAAAGCCATCTTATTATATAAATAGTGAAGAAAAGGCAAAAGCTTACAGCACCTGGTATTCCCAGGGGGTCTCCCATCCAAGTACTAACCAGGCCCGACGCTGCTTTGCTTCCGAGATCGGGCGCACTCAGCGCAGTATGGCCGTAAGCGAGGACTGCTCCAAAAAGTGGGTTATTTATAGATCAGCCTCCGTAAAAGCCATCATATTATATAAATAGTGAAGAAAAGGCAAAAGTTTACAGCACCTGGTATTCCCAGGCGGTCTCCCATCCAGAGTTACAACATTAAAATGGGGTCAGAATTAACTGTGAGAGATGACTAGTGGTTAAAAGAATGAGACATAAAAGAAGATTGGTTTAAATAGATTTGGTTTTTATACAAGGTTCACATAAAAGACTTTAAAACAACACGATAAAACTAGGTAAATGCTGTTAAAAGAATACAGTTCATTTGTCCATACCCTAAAAACAGTCCAAGAATCCCAGTGTGTTGATAAGTCCAATGTGAGTGTCCACCATTGTATATACAATCCACAGAAAGTGTAATCCAAAGTTTGCAGGTGGTGAATGGAAAGGTGAGCTCTAGAATTAGCAACTCCTTAATCCAACAGTTTGGTGACTTTTTTTGTCATGCTGCTCTCTTATACAGTTGTACTTCCTGCTTCCTGTCATGTGTCTAGTCACATGGCAGGCCAACCATCCATTTATTAAAGACACACACACACTTAAAATGTTAAGAGTAATAAAATGGCCTAAAAAACATGTAAAACACTTAACACTCTATAATACATTTAAATGATTGTAATAAATAGAGCGGTAAAACAAGTCTTTCTAAAAGCCAGCATATTATATAAATAGTGAAGAAAAGGCAAAAGCTTACAGCACCTGGTATTCCCAGGCGGTCTCCCATCCAAGTACTAACCAGGCCCGACGCTGCTTTGCTTCCGAGATCAGACGAGATCGGGCGGTCTCAGCGCAGTATGGCCGTAAGCGAGGGCGCTCCAAAAAGTGGGCTATTTAAAGATCAGCCTCCGTAAAAGCCAGCATATTATATAAATAGTGAAGAAAAGGCAAAAGCTTACAGCACCTGGTATTCCCAGGCGGTCTCCCATCCAGAGTTACAAGATTAAAATGGGGTCAGATTTAACTGTGAGAGATGAGTAGTGGTTAAAAGAATGAGACATAAAAGAAGATTGGTTTAAATAGATTTGGTTTATATACAAGGTTAACATAAAAGACTTTAAAACAACACGATAAAACTAGGTAAATGCTGTTAAAAGAATACAGTTAATTTGTCCATACCCTAAAAACAGTCCAAGAATCCCAGTGTGTTGATAAGTCCAATGTGAGTGTCCACCATTGTATATACAATCCACAGAAAGTGTAATCCAAAGTTTGCAGGTGGTGAATGGAAAGGTGAGCTCTAAAATTAGCAAACTCCTTAATCCAACAGTTTGGTGACTGTCCTTTGTTTGTCATGCTGCTCTCTTATACAGTTGTACTTCCTGCTTCCTGTCATGTGTCTAGTCACATGGCAGGCCAACCATCCATTTATTTAAGACACACACACACTTAAAATGTTAAGAGCAATAAAATGGCCTAAAAAAACAAGTAAAACACTTAACACTCTATAATACATTTAAATGATTGTAATAAATAGAGCGGTAAAACACGTCTTTCTAAAAGCCAGCATATTATATAAATAGTGAAGAAAAGGCAAAAGCTTACAGCACCTGGTATTCCCAGGCGGTCTCCCATCCAAGTACTAACCAGGCCCGACGCTGCTTTGCTTCCGAGATCAGACGAGATCGGGCGGTCTCAGCGCAGTATGGCCGTAAGCGAGGGCTGCTCCAAAAAGTGGGCTATTTAAAGATCAGCCTCCGTAAAAGCCAGCATATTATATAAATAGTGAAGAAAAGGCAAAAGCTTACAGCACCTGGTATTCCCAGGCGGTCTCCCATCCAAGTACTAACCAGGCCCGACGCTGCTTTGCTTCCGAGATCAGACGAGATCGGGCGGTCTCAGCGCAGTATGGCCGTAAGCGAGGGCTGCTCCAAAAAGTGGGCTATTTGAAGATCAGCCTCCGTAAAAGCCAGCATATTATATAAATAGTGAAGAAAAGGCAAAAGCTTACAGCACCTGGTATTCCCAGGCGGTCTCCCATCCAGAGTTACAAGATTAAAATGGGGTCAGATTTAACTGTGAGAGATGAGTAGTGGTTAAAAGAATGAGACATAAAAGAAGATTGGTTTAAATAGATTTGGTTTATATACAAGGTTAACATAAAAGACTTTAAAACAACACGATAAAACTAGGTAAATGCTGTTAAAAGAATACAGTTCATTTGTCCATACCCTAAAAACAGTCCAAGAATCCTAGTGTGTTGATAAGTCCAATGTGAGTGTCCACCATTGTATATACAATCCACAGAAAGTGTAATCCAAAGTTTGCAGGTGGTGAATGGAAAGGTGAGCTCTAAAATTAGCAAACTCCTTAATCCAACAGTTTGGTGACTGTCCTTTGTTTGTCATGCTGCTCTCTTATACAGTTGTACTTCCTGCTTCCTGTCATGTGTCTAGTCACATGGCAGGCCAACCATCCATTTATTTAAGACACACACACACTTAAAATGTTAAGAGCAATAAAATGGCCTAAAAAAACATGTAAAACACTTAACACTCTATAATACATTTAAATGATTGTAATAAATAGAGCGGTAAAACACGTCTTTCTAAAAGCCAGCATATTATATAAATAGTGAAGAAAAGGCAAAAGCTTACAGCACCTGGTATTCCCAGGCGGTCTCCCATCCAAGTACTAACCAGGCCCGACGCTGCTTTGCTTCCGAGATCAGACGAGATCGGGCGGTCTCAGCGCAGTATGGCCGTAAGCGAGGGCTGCTCCAAAAAGTGGGCTATTTAAAGATCAGCCTCCGTAAAAGCCAGCATATTATATAAATAGTGAAGAAAAGGCAAAAGCTTACAGCACCTGGTATTCCCAGGCGGTCTCCCATCCAGAGTTACAAGATTAAAATGGGGTCAGATTTAACTGTGAGAGATGAGTAGTGGTTAAAAGAATGAGACATAAAAGAAGATTGGTTTAAATAGATTTGGTTTATATACAAGGTTAACATAAAAGACTTTAAAACAACACGATAAAACTAGGTAAATGCTGTTAAAAGAATACAGTTCATTTGTCCATACCCTAAAAACAGTCCAAGAATCCTAGTGTGTTGATAAGTCAAATGTGAGTGTCCACCATTGTATATACAATCCACAAAAAGTGTAATCCAAAGTTTGCAGGTGGTGAATGGAAAGGTGAGCTCTAAAATTAGCAAACTCCTTAATCCAACAGTTTGGTGACTGTCCTTTGTTTGTCATGCTGCTCTCTTATACAGTTGTACTTCCTGCTTCCTGTCATGTGTCTAGTCACATGGCAGGCCAACCATCCATTTATTTAAGACACACACACACTTAAAATGTTAAGAGCAATAAAATGGCCTAAAAAAACATGTAAAACACTTAACACTCTATAATACATTTAAATGATTGTAATAAATAGAGCGGTAAAACACGTCTTTCTAAAAGCCAGCATATTATATAAATAGTGAAGAAAAGGCAAAAGCTTACAGCACCTGGTATTCCCAGGCGGTCTCCCATCCAAGTACTAACCAGGCCCGACGCTGCTTTGCTTCCGAGATCAGACGAGATTGGGTGGTCTCAGCGCGGTATGGCCGTAAGCGAGGGCTGCTCCAAAAAGTGGCCTATTTAAAGATCAGCCTCCGTAAAAGCCAGCATATTATATAAATAGTGAAGAAAAGGCAAAAGCTTACAGCACCTGGTATTCCCAGGCGGTCTCCCATCCAGAGTTACAAGATTAAAATGGGGTCAGATTTAACTGTGAGAGATGAGTAGTGGTTAAAAGAATGAGACATAAAAGAAGATTGGTTTAAATAGATTTGGTTTATATACAAGGTTAACATAAAAGACTTTAAAACAACACGATAAAACTAGGTAAATGCTGTTAAAAGAATACAGTTCATTTGTCCATACCCTAAAAACAGTCCAAGAATCCTAGTGTGTTGATAAGTCCAATGTGAGTGTCCACCATTGTATATACAATCCACAGAAAGTGTAATCCAAAGTTTGCAGGTGGTGAATGGAAAGGTGAGCTCTAAAATTAGCAAACTCCTTAATCCAACAGTTTGGTGACTGTCCTTTGTTTGTCATGCTGCTCTCTTATACAGTTGTACTTCCTGCTTCCTGTCATGTGTCTAGTCACATGGCAGGCCAACCATCCATTTATTTAAGACACACACACACTTAAAATGTTAAGAGCAATAAAATGGCCTAAAAAAACATGTAAAACACTTAACACTCTATAATACATTTAAATGATTGTAATAAATAGAGCGGTAAAACACGTCTTTCTAAAAGCCAGCATATTATATAAATAGTGAAGAAAAGGCAAAAGCTTACAGCACCTGGTATTCCCAGGCGGTCTCCCATCCAAGTACTAACCAGGCCCGACGCTGCTTTGCTTCCGAGATCAGACGAGATAGGGCGGTCTCAGCGCGGTATGGCCGTAAGTGAGGGCTGCTCCAAAAAGTGGGCTATTTAAAGATCAGCCTCCGTAAAAGCCAGCATATTATATAAATAGTGAAGAAAAGGCAAAAGCTTACAGCACCTGGTATTCCCAGGCGGTCTCCCATCTAAGTACTAACCAGGCCCGACGCTGCTTTGCTTCCGAGATCAGACGAGATCGGGCGCACTCAGCGCAGTATGGCCGTAAGCGAAGACTGCTCCAAAAAGTGGGTTATTTATAGATCAGCCTCCGTAAAAGCCATCATATTATATAAATAGTGAAGAAAAGGCAAAAGCTTACAGCACCAGGTATTCCCAGGCGGTCTCCCATCCAGAGTTACAACATTAAAATGGGGTCAGAATTAACTGTGAGAGATGACTAGTGGTTAAAAGAATAAGACATAAAAGAAGATTGGTTTAAATAGATTTGGTTTTTATACAAGGTTCACATAAAAGACTTTAAAACAACACGATAAAACTAGGTAAATGCTGTTAAAAGAATACAGTTCATTTGTCCATACCCTAAAAACAGTCCAAGAATCCCAGTGTGTTGATAAGTCCAATGTGAGTGTCCACCATTGTATATACAATCCACAGAAAGTGTAATCCAAAGTTTGCAGGTGGTGAATGGAAAGGTGAGCTCTAAAATTAGCAACTCCTTAATCCAACAGTTTGGTGACTTTTTTTGTCATGCTGCTCTCTTATACAGTTGTACTTCCTGCTTCCTGTCATGTGTCTAGTCACATGGCAGGCCAACCATCCATTTATTAAAGACACACACACACTTAAAATGTTAAGAGCAATAAAATGGCCTAAAAAAACATGTAAAACACTTAACACTCTATAATACATTTAAATGATTGTAATAAATAGAGCGGTAAAACACGTCTTTCTAAAAGCCAGCATATTATATAAATAGTGAAGAAAAGGCAAAAGCTTACAGCACCTGGTATTCCCAGGCGGTCTCCCATCCAAGTACTAACCAGGCCCGACGCTGCTTTGCTTCCGAGATCAGACGAGATCGGGCGGTCTCAGCGCAGTATGGCCGTAAGCGAGGGCTGCTCCAAAAAGTGGGCTATTTAAAGATCAGCCTCCGTAAAAGCCAGCATATTATATAAATAGTGAAGAAAAGGCAAAAGCTTACAGCACCTGGTATTCCCAGGCGGTCTCCCATCTAAGTACTAACCAGGCCCGACGCTGCTTTGCTTCCGAGATCAGACGAGATCGGGCGCTCTCAGCGCAGTATGGCCGTAAGCGAGTACTGCTCCAAAAAGTGGGCTATTTATAGATCAGCCTCCGTAAAAGCCATCATATTATATAAATAGTGAAGAAAAGGCAAAAGCTTACAGCACCTGGTATTCCCAGGCGGTCTCCCATCCAGAGTTACAAGATTAAAATGGGGTCAGATTTAACTGTGAGAGATGACTAGTGGTTAAAAGAATGAGACATAAAAGAAGATTGGTTTAAATAGATTTGGTTTATATACAAGGTTCACATAAAAAGACTTTAAAACAACACGATAAAACTAGGTAAATGCTGTTAAAAGAATACAGTTCATTTGTCCATACCCTAAAAACAGTCCAAGAATCCCAGTGTGTTGATAAGTCCAATGTGAGTGTCCACCATTGTATATACAATCCACAGAAAGTGTAATCCAAAGTTTGCAGGTGGTGAATGGAAAGGTGAGCTCTAAAATTAGCAAACTCCTTAATCCAACAGTTTGGTGACTGTCCTTTGTATGTCATGCTGCTCCCTTATACAGTTGTACTTCCTGCTTCCTGTCATGTGTCTAGTCACATGGCAGGCCAACCATCCATTTATTTAAGACACACACACACTTAAAATGTTAAGAGCAATAAAATGGCCTAAAAAAACATGTAAAACACTTAACACTCTATAATACATTTAAATGATTGTAATAAATAGAGCGGTAAAACACGTCTTTCTAAAAGCCAGCATATTATATAAATAGTGAAGAAAAGGCAAAAGCTTACAGCACCTGGTATTCCCAGGCGGTCTCCCATCCAAGTACTAACCAGGCCCGACGCTGCTTTGCTTCCGAGATCAGACGAGATCGGGCGGTCTCAGCGCAGTATGGCCGTAAGCGAGGACTGCTCCAAAAAGTGGGCTATTTAAAGATCAGCCTCCGTAAAAGCCAGCATATTATATAAATAGTGAAGAAAAGGCAAAAGCTTACAGCACCTGGTATTCCCAGGCGGTCTCCCATCCAGAGTTACTAGATTAAAATGGGGTCAGATTTAACTGTGAGAGATGACTAGTGGTTAAAAGAATGAGACATAAAAGAAGATTGGTTTAAATAGATTTGGTTTATATACAAGGTTCACATAAAAGACTTTAAAACAACACGATAAAACTAGGTAAATGCTGTTAAAAGAATACAGTTCATTTGTCCATACCCTAAAAACAGTCCAAGAATCCTAGTGTGTTGATAAGTCCAATGTGAGTGTCCACCATTGTATATACAATCCACAGAAAGTGTAATCCAAAGTTTGCAGGTGGTGAATGGAAAGGTGAGCTCTAAAATTAGCAAACTCCTTAATCCAACAGTTTGGTGACTGTCCTTTGTTTGTCATACTGCTCTCTTATACAGTTGTACTTCCTGCTTCCTGTCATGTGTCTAGTCACATGGCAGGCCAACCATCCATTTATTTAAGACACACACACACTTAAAATGTTAAGAGCAATAAAATGGCCTAAAAAAACATGTAAAACACTTAACACTCTATAATACATTTAAATGATTGTAATAAATAGAGCGGTAAAACACGTCTTTCTAAAAGCCAGCATATTATATAAATAGTGAAGAAAAGGCAAAAGCTTACAGCACCTGGTATTCCCAGGCGGTCTCCCATCCAAGTACTAACCAGGCCCGACGCTGCTTTGCTTCCGAGATCAGACGAGATCGGGCGGTCTTTTTTTTTTTTTTTTTTTTTTTTTTTTTTTTTTTTTTTTATTTAAAACATGTTAATACATTTTAAAAACAGTCTGAATCACATTCTGGCAACAATACATTAAATCGAAACCATGTCATTTCAATAAATGGGTTATCATTTACAAAAATTTTGACAAAAACATCTTTCTCTTCATTCATATTACAGTAATCAAACAAAACATTTAAAATAAAACACATCTTCACCTTAAAAAGTTTGCACACAGGTATTTTTGTTTTCTTTTGTTTGACAAAATTCCTTCTGCTCCAAATTACAAATCTAGCAATGGTTAATATCAAATTTAAAAAACACACATTCTTAAAATTACCTTTAGAACCAAATAAAAACATTGTTTCCCATTCTTCATCAATACATCTTTGTTCTACTCCCAATTTACTTGTCATTTCTTTTAATTTTTTTATAAAACATTTTAACCCTGTGCATTTAAAAAAAATATGTATCAATCCTTCATCTTCCCTATTACATACCTTGCATATTGCATCACTTGCCATTCCAAATTTACACAGTCTCATTTCACTTAATAAACAATTATGTCTTAAAATATAATCAAAGTTTTCTAAAATTGGACTTTTCCACCAAGCTCTTAGATTTTTCCATATTTTCTTAGTTTCCATACTTGGGTACAATCTTTGCCAATATCCTTCTGCTTTTGGTGTGATAAAAACATCTTCACATAAACAAGAATAAAACATCTTTAAAATACCATCTTTAAAAGCATGCTGTTTGTCATTACTTTTAAAATCAATCATCATTCCATCATTACCTTTTGTTTCTTCTGTACCTTCTATAATATTTATCCATTCTTCCGGTATTACTTCTTTCATTTGTTTGTATTGTTTTTCTAAGACTGTTTTAGTTTCATTGTCATAATTTTCTACAATTGCGTCTCTTATTACTTGCACCGGTACAAAACCAGGTATCACTTCATACAAGATATCTTTTATTTGCTTTATCCCCGCATAAAACCATTTTTTATAAAAAATGGTATCATTTCCCTTTTTAATTTGATTATTTAAAAACAATGGTTGTCTTAAAATCTCTTCCCTGGTAAAAGACGTACAAACAACATGCTTTCTAAAATCACCCCATGCTTTTACAACCTCTTTATAAAACTCTGGTATTCCGTTCATCATGTTTTCTTTTAGCTTCATCCATAAAACATCATCTCCCATTTTTCCACATTTATTTAAAAAATAGTTCATTACACCCTTCCACGCATATTTCCCATGTTTCCAGTATTTATTAACAGTTTTTATTCTTATACTTTTCATTCTTATTAATGGATCTATTAGTCCCAACCCTCCTTCCTCCACCTTTCCAATTAGAGTGTCATAAGCAATTTTCGATGGTTTCCCCTCCCATAAAAAGTTTAAAACAATAGATTTGATTTTTTTATACACCCATATAGGCAAACTCACAGAACCCAATACATACCACATTTTTGATAAAAACAAAGAATTAATAACTAAAACCTTCCCTTTTAAAAATAATCCTCTTAATTTCCAGAAATTTAATCTCTTCTCCATTCCTTTTAAAACCTCCTCCCATACCACTTCTCTTATTTCATTTTCATTTTCTCCAACCCTTATACCTAAAATTTTCATACTCTTCTTTTCTTCCTTAAATTGCATTTTATTCAGCAGATCATTCGGTAATCCAATTTTCATGTATGTAGTTTTTTCTTTATTAACTTTTGCCCCTGTTCCTTTACAATATCTTTCTAAAACTTCCATTGCTTTATCCATACTTTTAATATCTTTTACAAACAATGTCGTGTCATCTGCATATTGAAATATTTTTTGTTCTGATTCTTCTCCTTTTATGCGTATTCCTTTTATGTTCTTTTCCTGGTCTACTGCCAGTCCTAAAGCTTCAGATACTAAAGTGTATAATAATGCTGACATAGGACAACCTTGTCTGATTGATCTCGTTATTTTAAAATCTTTAGTTAAAAAACCATTCACTTTTACACAACTACTTATATCTGTATATAAACATTTTATCCATTTTAAAAAATTCTCCCCAAAACCAAATCTCTCCATCACATGTATCAAGTATTTGTGTTCAACTCTATCAAAAGCCTTTTCTAAATCCACACTTATTATATATCCTGTTTCTTTCTCCTCCTTCATGTACCATATCATATCTCTTATATTGTTAATGACATCAGTAATATCTCTTTTTAGAACAGCATATGCTTGATTTGTAGTAATTATATTTGGTACTACTATTTTCAATCGATTGGCTAAAATTTTGGCTAATATTTTATAATCTGTATTCAACATGCTTAGTGGTCTGTAGTTTTTCAGGTCTCTCTTATCACCTTTTTTCTTGTAAATTATTTTCACCATACCTTTCTTCATACTATTCGTTAAATTCCCTTTTTTAAAATTATCTATAAATATTTCATTTAAAATTGGACATAACACATCTTTAAAAACCTTATAAAATTCAGCTGTTAATCCATCTATTCCTGGACTTTTACCATTTTTCAGTTGATCAATTGCAATTCCTATTTCTAATTCCGTAATCTCACTCTCACACATTTCTTTGTCTCCCTCATTAACTTTAACCTGTATTTTACTTAATACAAATTCCTCATCTTCTAAAACTATCTCATTTTTGGTAAATAAATGCTTATAGAATTCTCTGACTTCTTCCAAAATTCCTGTTTTATCTTCTACAATCCTTGCATCTTCTGTTTTAATACTTTTTATTATATCTGCTCTCTGTCTTGTTTTTTCTAATTCATAAAAATATTTCGTACTTCTTTCTCCTTCTACAATGTCTTTCGCCCTACTTCTTATTATTGCTCCTTTACACTTCTCTTCTTCTATTTTCTTTAATTCTTCCTGTAATTCTATTATCTTATCAATATTTTCATCATGCTCATTTACTTTCCTCATTTCTTCATCCCACTCTTTTTTGATCTTATTTTCTTTCATCTTTTTGACTTTTTGCCATTTTTTTGAATATTCCATTGAGAATTTTTTTATTCTTTTTTTTAGAATGTCCCACCAAAACCCTTTTTCCATTTCATACATTTCCTCATTTACACTATTAATTATTATACTTTCTATTTCCATTCTGTATATTTCATTTTTTAGAAGTTCTGCATTTAATATCCACACCCCTGGTCCTTTATCAGCCTCATTAAAATTCATCAATATCCATAAAAAATCATGATCACTCTCACTATAATTTTTGTAAGACGCCTTAGTGACATAATATGCTTCCTTTTTCTTACATAAAAATAAGTCTATTCTACTTTGCTTTAGAACTCTGTCAACAATTTGTCTTCTTGAATATTCTCTTTTCATACCATTCCTCTCTCTCCACACATCCACCATATTATATTTCTCCATTATGTTATGTAGTTCATTCCTCCCTCTATCTCTTCTAAATCCCATTGAATCATCTACATCAATTCTCTGTATTACAGTGTTAAAATCACCTAACACCATAATGTTGTCATGTTTTTCTATTAACTCATTCATATCCCTGTAAAAATTAAATTTATCTCTTTCATCATTTGGTGCATGTATATTACACACTTTCATTTCTTTTCCATTAAACACAAATTTAACAATTATTATTCTTCCCTTTGTGTCTTTATAATCTATATTTACTTCTTCAAATACTCCTTTTCTTATTAAAATAGCTACCCCTCTCTTCCTTTCCATATCACAGTTACTATATATTTCTCCGTTCCATAATTTTCTAATTTCATCACTTATTTTATCTTCCCATTTCGTTTCTTGTAAACATAGCACATCACATTTTTTGGTCAGACACATTAATCTTTCAAACTTTTGACATTTGGATAATCCTCTAGCATTCAGCGATACAATTGATATAGAGCTCATTAAAGAAAAGATTGGAAAAACCAAAACCCACCATTCAATCCGTTTCATTGTCTTTCAAAAAAGTATTTTTTACTTCACCCATTTCAGCTTTCCTCCTCTCCAGTCTTTCCTTTTGCTCTTCTCTTCTTATCTTCTGCCTTTTAAGAACCTGTTGAATGTCTAAGCCATCTTTTCTTGTTTTTACACATCTATTCAGTCTTTCTTTTCCTTTGTTTTCCATTCCACGAATTTCCCCCCCATTGTCTGCTCCTCTTACCTCAGTCAGTGTCTTTATTCCCTTATCCTCAGCTTTTTCTTTTTCTTGTCCTTTTTCGTAGTCCAGTTCATTAGTGTCCACATCGTCCTGTTCCTTAGAAAATCCTTCTTTAATCAAATTTATATCCTCTTTGTTCGCTCCTCCTCCCATCTCCATTCCTTGTTCTTCATCTTCCTTCTTTTCTTTATTCTCATCTATGTTGTTGTTCTCCTCTTCCTCGTCATCTTGTTTCTCGTCCTCTCCTTGCGTCTGCCTTTGTGAGTCATTTAACCTCTCAATTGTTGTAACTCCCATTACCTCTTGTATTTCCATTCCTGGATCTTCATTTTCCTCGTCTTCTATCTCGCATCTGCATCTTAACATTGTCTTTTGGCAGCCTTGGCACCGCGGGACTTTACAGTCTCGCGCATAATGCCCCTGCTCAAGACAATTTCTGCATGTGAATTGTGGGCAGTCCTTTTTTTCATGCTCCGGACTTACACAGATCCTGCATGTCTTCACTTGATTATCGTGAATCACTCTGAAGTACTGCACTCCTTCTTCAGTCCTGAAGCTTGTGTTGTATGGTAAAGACGTCACCTCTTGTGGAAACTTTACCCTCAAAAATCGTGTTCCGTCTGCCACCGTTGTCCCGGGATGATATCTTCTTCTTAGTGGTAGAATGGGAGTTACACCCCAATTGATTAGTTTTTGACTGATTTCCTCATCTTCTATATAGCTGGGCAGACTCAAGAAAGACACCATTCTTTCTGTTGCACACAATTTCCTTATCTCACATTCTTGTCCGTTTATCATTATTCCATTCAACAGCAAATCACAGTCCATCTCACTTTCCATAGTCATTTCAAAATCATAATTATTTTTTCTTCTCAGTCCGATCAATTTTCCCATTCCAACTTTCTCTTCAACTGCTTTAATTATCATTAGTATTGTTATATTTTCTATATCTTTAACAGTCATTGTTAATGTTGCTTCTTTCTTGTATTCCCTCTGATACCTTGTTTGTTTGCTTAATTTCTGTATCATTTGTTGTCGTTGAGATAAAACATTTCTTTTTTCTCCAACTTCTTTCTCAATTCCAATACCTTCAGTTGATTGTAGATCTCCTTTCCGTTCTTGTCCAGTTGTTTTTCTTTCTTGTTTCCTCCTTGAAACCACCGTCGCCCACGTTTCATTATTGTTTTCTCCATGTCTTTCATTTATATTCCTTTCAGTTATGTCTGCAACAAATCCTGGTTCCGCATTTCCCATCTCATGTTGTTTTACCAGTCCGTGTTCTTTGTCCATTAAATCCATATTTTGGTTGTCTCAAACCCCAAACAGAAAGACCTGTTTGGGGTTAAAAAAAACCTTCCTCAAAAAAAACTTTTCTAACTAAAAAACAAACAAAATAAATGTGAAAAAACACCCAGAAAAATGGTGAGCCTATCTCACCTACTGCACACTACAAACTGCCAACTCACTTCCTGTTTGCTCTCTAGCGCCTCAGGTGGGGGTATGGCCGTAAGCGAGGGCTGCTCCAAAAAGTGGCCTATTTAAAGATCAGCCTCCGTAAAAGCCAGCATATTATATAAATAGTGAAGAAAAGGCAAAAGCTTACAGCACCTGGTATTCCCAGGCGGTCTCCCATCTAAGTACTAACCAGGCCCGACGCTGCTTTGCTTCCGAGATCAGACGAGATCGGGCGCTCTCAGCGCAGTATGGCCGTAAGCGAGTACTGCTCCAAAAAGTGGGCTATTTATAGATCAGCCTCCGTAAAAGCCATCATATTATATAAATAGTGAAGAAAAGGCAAAAGCTTACAGCACCTGGTATTCCCAGGCGGTCTCCCATCCAGAGTTACAAGATTAAAATGGGGTCAGATTTAACTGTGAGAGATGACTAGTGGTTAAAAGAATGAGACATAAAAGAAGATTGGTTTAAATAGATTTGGTTTATATACAAGGTTCACATAAAAGACTTTAAAACAACACGATAAAACTAGGTAAATGCTGTTAAAAGAATACAGTTCATTTGTCCATACCCTAAAAACAGTCCAAGAATCCCAGTGTGTTGATAAGTCCAATGTGAGTGTCCACCATTGTATATACAATCCACAGAAAGTGTAATCCAAAGTTTGCAGGTGGTGAATGGAAAGGTGAGCTCTAAAATTAGCAAACTCCTTAATCCAACAGTTTGGTGACTGTCCTTTGTTTGTCATGCTGCTCTCTTATACAGTTGTACTTCCTGCTTCCTGTCATGTGTCTAGTCACATGGCAGGCCAACCATCCATTTATTTAAGACACACACACACTTAAAATGTTAAGAGCAATAAAATGGCCTAAAAAAACATGTAAAACACTTAACACTCTATAATACATTTAAATGATTGTAATAAATAGAGCGGTAAAACACGTCTTTCTAAAAGCCAGCATATTATATAAATAGTGAAGAAAAGGCAAAAGCTTACAGCACCTGGTATTCCCAGGCGGTCTCCCATCCAAGTACTAACCAGGCCCGACGCTGCTTTGCTTCCGAGATCAGACGAGATCGGGCGGTCTCAGCGCAGTATGGCCGTAAGCGAGGGCTGCTCCAAAAAGTGGGCTATTTAAAGATCAGCCTCCGTAAAAGCCAGCATATTATATAAATAGTGAAGAAAAGGCAAAAGCTTACAGCACCTGGTATTCCCAGGCGGTCTCCCATCCAGAGTTACAAGATTAAAATGGGGTCAGATTTAACTGTGAGAGATGAGTAGTGGTTAAAAGAATGAGACATAAAAGAAGATTGGTTTAAATAGATTTGGTTTATATACAAGGTTAACATAAAAGACTTTAAAACAACACGATAAAACTAGGTAAATGCTGTTAAAAGAATACAGTTCATTTGTCCATACCCTAAAAACAGTCCAAGAATCCTAGTGTGTTGATAAGTCAAATGTGAGTGTCCACCATTGTATATACAATCCACAAAAAGTGTAATCCAAAGTTTGCAGGTGGTGAATGGAAAGGTGAGCTCTAAAATTAGCAAACTCCTTAATCCAACAGTTTGGTGACTGTCCTTTGTTTGTCATGCTGCTCTCTTATACAGTTGTACTTCCTGCTTCCTGTCATGTGTCTAGTCACATGGCAGGCCAACCATCCATTTATTTAAGACACACACACACTTAAAATGTTAAGAGCAATAAAATGGCCTAAAAAAACATGTAAAACACTTAACACTCTATAATACATTTAAATGATTGTAATAAATAGAGCGGTAAAACACGTCTTTCTAAAAGCCAGCATATTATATAAATAGTGAAGAAAAGGCAAAAGCTTACAGCACCTGGTATTCCCAGGCGGTCTCCCATCCAAGTACTAACCAGGCCCGACGCTGCTTTGCTTCCGAGATCAGACGAGATCGGGCGGTCTCAGCGCGGTATGGCCGTAAGCGAGGGCTGCTCCAAAAAGTGGGCTATTTAAAGATCAGCCTCCGTAAAAGCCAGCATATTATATAAATAGTGAAGAAAAGGCAAAAGCTTACAGCACCTGGTATTCCCAGGCGGTCTCCCATCCAGAGTTACAAGATTAAAATGGGGTCAGATTTAACTGTGAGAGATGAGTAGTGGTTAAAAGAATGAGACATAAAAGAAGATTGGTTTAAATAGATTTGGTTTATATACAAGGTTAACATAAAAGACTTTAAAACAACACGATAAAACTAGGTAAATGCTGTTAAAAGAATACAGTTCATTTGTCCATACCCTAAAAACAGTCCAAGAATCCTAGTGTGTTGATAAGTCCAATGTGAGTGTCCACCATTGTATATACAATCCACAGAAAGTGTAATCCAAAGTTTGCAGGTGGTGAATGGAAAGGTGAGCTCTAAAATTAGCAAACTCCTTAATCCAACAGTTTGGTGACTGTCCTTTGTTTGTCATGCTGCTCTCTTATACAGTTGTACTTCCTGCTTCCTGTCATGTGTCTAGTCACATGGCAGGCCAACCATCCATTTATTTAAGACACACACACACTTAAAATGTTAAGAGCAATAAAATGGCCTAAAAAAACATGTAAAACACTTAACACTCTATAATACATTTAAATGATTGTAATAAATAGAGCGGTAAAACACGTCTTTCTAAAAGCCAGCATATTATATAAATAGTGAAGAAAAGGCAAAAGCTTACAGCACCTGGTATTCCCAGGCGGTCTCCCATCCAAGTACTAACCAGGCCCGACGCTGCTTTGCTTCCGAGATCAGACGAGATAGGGCGGTCTCAGCGCGGTATGGCCGTAAGTGAGGGCTGCTCCAAAAAGTGGGCTATTTAAAGATCAGCCTCCGTAAAAGCCAGCATATTATATAAATAGTGAAGAAAAGGCAAAAGCTTACAGCACCTGGTATTCCCAGGCGGTCTCCCATCTAAGTACTAACCAGGCCCGACGCTGCTTTGCTTCCGAGATCAGACGAGATCGGGCGCACTCAGCGCAGTATGGCCGTAAGCGAAGACTGCTCCAAAAAGTGGGTTATTTATAGATCAGCCTCCGTAAAAGCCATCATATTATATAAATAGTGAAGAAAAGGCAAAAGCTTACAGCACCAGGTATTCCCAGGCGGTCTCCCATCCAGAGTTACAACATTAAAATGGGGTCAGAATTAACTGTGAGAGATGACTAGTGGTTAAAAGAATGAGACATAAAAGAAGATTGGTTTAAATAGATTTGGTTTTTATACAAGGTTCACATAAAAGACTTTAAAACAACACGATAAAACTAGGTAAATGCTGTTAAAAGAATACAGTTCATTTGTCCATACCCTAAAAACAGTCCAAGAATCCCAGTGTGTTGATAAGTCCAATGTGAGTGTCCACCATTGTATATACAATCCACAGAAAGTGTAATCCAAAGTTTGCAGGTGGTGAATGGAAAGGTGAGCTCTAAAATTAGCAACTCCTTAATCCAACAGTTTGGTGACTTTTTTTGTCATGCTGCTCTCTTATACAGTTGTACTTCCTGCTTCCTGTCATGTGTCTAGTCACATGGCAGGCCAACCATCCATTTATTAAAGACACACACACACTTAAAATGTTAAGAGCAATAAAATGGCCTAAAAAAACATGTAAAACACTTAACACTCTATAATACATTTAAATGATTGTAATAAATAGAGCGGTAAAACACGTCTTTCTAAAAGCCAGCATATTATATAAATAGTGAAGAAAAGGCAAAAGCTTACAGCACCTGGTATTCCCAGGCGGTCTCCCATCCAAGTACTAACCAGGCCCGACGCTGCTTTGCTTCCGAGATCAGACGAGATCGGGCGGTCTCAGCGCAGTATGGCCGTAAGCGAGGGCTGCTCCAAAAAGTGGGCTATTTAAAGATCAGCCTCCGTAAAAGCCAGCATATTATATAAATAGTGAAGAAAAGGCAAAAGCTTACAGCACCTGGTATTCCCAGGCGGTCTCCCATCTAAGTACTAACCAGGCCCGACGCTGCTTTGCTTCCGAGATCAGACGAGATCGGGCGCTCTCAGCGCAGTATGGCCGTAAGCGAGTACTGCTCCAAAAAGTGGGCTATTTATAGATCAGCCTCCGTAAAAGCCATCATATTATATAAATAGTGAAGAAAAGGCAAAAGCTTACAGCACCTGGTATTCCCAGGCGGTCTCCCATCCAGAGTTACAAGATTAAAATGGGGTCAGATTTAACTGTGAGAGATGACTAGTGGTTAAAAGAATGAGACATAAAAGAAGATTGGTTTAAATAGATTTGGTTTATATACAAGGTTCACATAAAAAGACTTTAAAACAACACGATAAAACTAGGTAAATGCTGTTAAAAGAATACAGTTCATTTGTCCATACCCTAAAAACAGTCCAAGAATCCCAGTGTGTTGATAAGTCCAATGTGAGTGTCCACCATTGTATATACAATCCACAGAAAGTGTAATCCAAAGTTTGCAGGTGGTGAATGGAAAGGTGAGCTCTAAAATTAGCAAACTCCTTAATCCAACAGTTTGGTGACTGTCCTTTGTATGTCATGCTGCTCCCTTATACAGTTGTACTTCCTGCTTCCTGTCATGTGTCTAGTCACATGGCAGGCCAACCATCCATTTATTTAAGACACACACACACTTAAAATGTTAAGAGCAATAAAATGGCCTAAAAAAACATGTAAAACACTTAACACT
Organism: Garra rufa; assembly: GCF_049309525.1. Lineage (NCBI taxonomy): Eukaryota > Metazoa > Chordata > Actinopteri > Cypriniformes > Cyprinidae > Garra > Garra rufa. The sequence goes on along the minus strand of NW_027394278.1, from coordinate 8,128,512 downwards.
CTATAATACATTTAAATGATTGTAATAAATAGAGCGGTAAAACACGTCTTTCTAAAAGCCAGCATATTATATAAATAGTGAAGAAAAGGCAAAAGCTTACAGCACCTGGTATTCCCAGGCGGTCTCCCATCCAGAGTTACAAGATTAAAATGGGGTCAGATTTAACTGTGAGAGATGACTAGTGGTTAAAAGAATGAGACATAAAAGAAGATTGGTTTAAATAGATTTGGTTTATATACAAGGTTCACATAAAAGACTTTAAAACAACACGATAAAACTAGGTAAATGCTGTTAAAAGAATACAGTTCATTTGTCCATACCCTAAAAACAGTCCAAGAATCCCAGTGTGTTGATAAGTCCAATGTGAGTGTCCACCATTGTATATACAATCCACAGAAAGTGTAATCCAAAGTTTGCAGGTGGTGAATGGAAAGGTGAGCTCTAAAATTAGCAACTCCTTAATCCAACAGTTTGGTGACTTTTTTTGTCATGCTGCTCTCTTATACAGTTGTACTTCCTGCTTCCTGTCATGTGTCTAGTCACATGGCAGGCCAACCATCCATTTATTAAAGACACACACACACACACTTAAAATGTTAAGAGTAATAAAATGGCCTAAAAAACATGTAAAACACTTAACACTCTATAATACATTTAAATGATTGTAATAAATAGAGCGGTAAAACACGTCTTTCTAAAAGCCAGCATATTATATAAATAGTGAAGAAAAGGCAAAAGCTTACAGCACCTGGTATTCCCAGGCGGTCTCCCATCCAAGTACTAACCAGGCCCGACGCTGCTTTGCTTCCGAGATCAGACGAGATCGGGCGGTCTCAGCGCAGTATGGCCGTAAGCGAGGACTGCTCCAAAAAGTGGGCTATTTAAAGATCAGCCTCCGTAAAAGCCAGCATATTATATAAATAGTGAAGAAAAGGCAAAAGCTTACAGCACCTGGTATTCCCAGGCGGTCTCCCATCCAGAGTTACTAGATTAAAATGGGGTCAGATTTAACTGTGAGAGATGACTAGTGGTTAAAAGAATGAGACATAAAAGAAGATTGGTTTAAATAGATTTGGTTTATATACAAGGTTCACATAAAAGACTTTAAAACAACACGATAAAACTAGGTAAATGCTGTTAAAAGAATACAGTTCATTTGTCCATACCCTAAAAACAGTCCAAGAATCCTAGTGTGTTGATAAGTCCAATGTGAGTGTCCACCATTGTATATACAATCCACAGAAAGTGTAATCCAAAGTTTGCAGGTGGTGAATGGAAAGGTGAGCTCTAAAATTAGCAAACTCCTTAATCCAACAGTTTGGTGACTGTCCTTTGTTTGTCATACTGCTCTCTTATACAGTTGTACTTCCTGCTTCCTGTCATGTGTCTAGTCACATGGCAGGCCAACCATCCATTTATTTAAGACACACACACACTTAAAATGTTAAGAGCAATAAAATGGCCTAAAAAAACATGTAAAACACTTAACACTCTATAATACATTTAAATGATTGTAATAAATAGAGCGGTAAAACACGTCTTTCTAAAAGCCAGCATATTATATAAATAGTGAAGAAAAGGCAAAAGCTTACAGCACCTGGTATTCCCAGGCGGTCTCCCATCCAAGTACTAACCAGGCCCGACGCTGCTTTGCTTCCGAGATCAGACGAGATCGGGCGGTCTCAGCGCGGTATGGCCGTAAGCGAGGGCTGCTCCAAAAAGTGGCCTATTTAAAGATCAGCCTCCGTAAAAGCCAGCATATTATATAAATAGTGAAGAAAAGGCAAAAGCTTACAGCACCTGGTATTCCCAGGCGGTCTCCCATCTAAGTACTAACCAGGCCCGACGCTGCTTTGCTTCCGAGATCAGACGAGATCGGGCGCTCTCAGCGCAGTATGGCCGTAAGCGAGTACTGCTCCAAAAAGTGGGCTATTTATAGATCAGCCTCCGTAAAAGCCATCATATTATATAAATAGTGAAGAAAAGGCAAAAGCTTACAGCACCTGGTATTCCCAGGCGGTCTCCCATCCAGAGTTACAAGATTAAAATGGGGTCAGATTTAACTGTGAGAGATGACTAGTGGTTAAAAGAATGAGACATAAAAGAAGATTGGTTTAAATAGATTTGGTTTATATACAAGGTTCACATAAAAGACTTTAAAACAACACGATAAAACTAGGTAAATGCTGTTAAAAGAATACAGTTCATTTGTCCATACCCTAAAAACAGTCCAAGAATCCCAGTGTGTTGATAAGTCCAATGTGAGTGTCCACCATTGTATATACAATCCACAGAAAGTGTAATCCAAAGTTTGCAGGTGGTGAATGGAAAGGTGAGCTCTAAAATTAGCAAACTCCTTAATCCAACAGTTTGGTGACTGTCCTTTGTTTGTCATGCTGCTCTCTTATACAGTTGTACTTCCTGCTTCCTGTCATGTGTCTAGTCACATGGCAGGCCAACCATCCATTTATTTAAGACACACACACACTTAAAATGTTAAGAGCAATAAAATGGCCTAAAAAAACATGTAAAACACTTAACACTCTATAATACATTTAAATGATTGTAATAAATAGAGCGGTAAAACACGTCTTTCTAAAAGCCAGCATATTATATAAATAGTGAAGAAAAGGCAAAAGCTTACAGCACCTGGTATTCCCAGGCGGTCTCCCATCCAGAGTTACAAGATTAAAATGGGGTCAGATTTAACTGTGAGAGATGACTAGTGGTTAAAAGAATGAGACATAAAAGAAGATTGGTTTAAATAGATTTGGTTTATATACAAGGTTCACATAAAAGACTTTAAAACAACACGATAAAACTAGGTAAATGCTGTTAAAAGAATACAGTTCATTTGTCCATACCCTAAAAACAGTCCAAGAATCCCAGTGTGTTGATAAGTCCAATGTGAGTGTCCACCATTGTATATACAATCCACAGAAAGTGTAATCCAAAGTTTGCAGGTGGTGAATGGAAAGGTGAGCTCTAAAATTAGCAAACTCCTTAATCCAACAGTTTGGTGACTGTCCTTTGTTTGTCATGCTGCTCTCTTATACAGTTGTACTTCCTGCTTCCTGTCATGTGTCTAGTCACATGGCAGGCCAACCATCCATTTATTTAAGACACACACACACTTAAAATGTTAAGAGCAATAAAATGGCCTAAAAAAACAAGTAAAACACTTAACACTCTATAATACATTTAAATGATTGTAATAAATAGAGCGGTAAAACACGTCTTTCTAAAAGCCAGCATATTATATAAATAGTGAAGAAAAGGCAAAAGCTTACAGCACCTGGTATTCCCAGGCGGTCTCCCATCCAGAGTTACAAGATTAAAATGGGGTCAGATTTAACTGTGAGAGATGACTAGTGGTTAAAAGAATGAGACATAAAAGAAGATTGGTTTAAATAGATTTGGTTTATATACAAGGTTCACATAAAAGACTTTAAAACAACACGATAAAACTAGGTAAATGCTGTTAAAAGAATACAGTTCATTTGTCCATACCCTAAAAACAGTCCAAGAATCCCAGTGTGTTGATAAGTCCAATGTGAGTGTCCACCAGTGTATATACAATCCACAGAAAGTGTAATCCAAAGTTTGCAGGTGGTGAATGGAAAGGTGAGCTCTAAAATTAGCAAACTCCTTAATCCAACAGTTTGGTGACTGTCCTTTGTTTGTCATGCTGCTCTCTTATACAGTTGTACTTCCTGCTTCCTGTCATGTGTCTAGTCACATGGCAGGCCAACCATCCATTTATTTAAGACACACACACACTTAAAATGTTAAGAGCAATAAAATGGCCTAAAAAAACATGTAAAACACTTAACACTCTATAATACATTTAAATGATTGTAATAAATAGAGCGGTAAAACACGTCTTTCTAAAAGCCAGCATATTATATAAATAGTGAAGAAAAGGCAAAAGCTTACAGCACCTGGTATTCCCAGGCGGTCTCCCATCCAGAGTTACAAGATTAAAATGGGGTCAGATTTAACTGTGAGAGATGACTAGTGGTTAAAAGAATGAGACATAAAAGAAGATTGGTTTAAATAGATTTGGTTTATATACAAGGTTCACATAAAAGACTTTAAAACAACACGATAAAACTAGGTAAATGCTGTTAAAAGAATACAGTTCATTTGTCCATACCCTAAAAACAGTCCAAGAATCCCAGTGTGTTGATAAGTCCAATGTGAGTGTCCACCATTGTATATACAATCCACAGAAAGTGTAATCCAAAGTTTGCAGGTGGTGAATGGAAAGGTGAGCTCTAAAATTAGCAAACTCCTTAATCCAACAGTTTGGTGACTGTCCTTTGTTTGTCATGCTGCTCTCTTATACAGTTGTACTTCCTGCTTCCTGTCATGTGTCTAGTCACATGGCAGGCCAACCATCCATTTATTTAAGACACACACACACTTAAAATGTTAAGAGCAATAAAATGGCCTAAAAAAACAAGTAAAACACTTAACACTCTATAATACATTTAAATGATTGTAATAAATAGAGCGGTAAAACACGTCTTTCTAAAAGCCAGCATATTATATAAATAGTGAAGAAAAGGCAAAAGCTTACAGCACCTGGTATTCCCAGGCGGTCTCCCATCCAGAGTTACAAGATTAAAATGGGGTCAGATTTAACTGTGAGAGATGACTAGTGGTTAAAAGAATGAGACATAAAAGAAGATTGGTTTAAATAGATTTGGTTTATATACAAGGTTCACATAAAAGACTTTAAAACAACACGATAAAACTAGGTAAATGCTGTTAAAAGAATACAGTTCATTTGTCCATACCCTAAAAACAGTCCAAGAATCCCAGTGTGTTGATAAGTCCAATGTGAGTGTCCACCATTGTATATACAATCCACAGAAAGTGTAATCCAAAGTTTGCAGGTGGTGAATGGAAAGGTGAGCTCTAAAATTAGCAACTCCTTAATCCAACAGTTTGGTGACTTTTTTTGTCATGCTGCTCTCTTATACAGTTGTACTTCCTGCTTCCTGTCATGTGTCTAGTCACATGGCAGGCCAACCATCCATTTATTAAAGACACACACACACACTTAAAATGTTAAGAGTAATAAAATGGCCTAAAAAACATGTAAAACACTTAACACTCTATAATACATTTAAATGATTGTAATAAATAGAGCGGTAAAACACGTCTTTCTAAAAGCCAGCATATTATATAAATAGTGAAGAAAAGGCAAAAGCTTACAGCACCTGGTATTCCCAGGCGGTCTCCCATCCAAGTACTAACCAGGCCCGACGCTGCTTTGCTTCCGAGATCAGACGAGATCGGGCGGTCTCAGCGCAGTATGGCCGTAAGCGAGTACTGCTCCAAAAAGTGGGCTATTTATAGATCAGCCTCCGTAAAAGCCATCTTATTATATAAATAGTGAAGAAAAGGCAAAAGCTTACAGCACCTGGTATTCCCAGGGGGTCTCCCATCCAAGTACTAACCAGGCCCGACGCTGCTTTGCTTCCGAGATCGGGCGCACTCAGCGCAGTATGGCCGTAAGCGAGGACTGCTCCAAAAAGTGGGTTATTTATAGATCAGCCTCCGTAAAAGCCATCATATTATATAAATAGTGAAGAAAAGGCAAAAGTTTACAGCACCTGGTATTCCCAGGCGGTCTCCCATCCAGAGTTACAACATTAAAATGGGGTCAGAATTAACTGTGAGAGATGACTAGTGGTTAAAAGAATGAGACATAAAAGAAGATTGGTTTAAATAGATTTGGTTTTTATACAAGGTTCACATAAAAGACTTTAAAACAACACGATAAAACTAGGTAAATGCTGTTAAAAGAATACAGTTCATTTGTCCATACCCTAAAAACAGTCCAAGAATCCCAGTGTGTTGATAAGTCCAATGTGAGTGTCCACCATTGTATATACAATCCACAGAAAGTGTAATCCAAAGTTTGCAGGTGGTGAATGGAAAGGTGAGCTCTAAAATTAGCAACTCCTTAATCCAACAGTTTGGTGACTTTTTTTGTCATGCTGCTCTCTTATACAGTTGTACTTCCTGCTTCCTGTCATGTGTCTAGTCACATGGCAGGCCAACCATCCATTTATTAAAGACACACACACACTTAAAATGTTAAGAGTAATAAAATGGCCTAAAAAACATGTAAAACACTTAACACTCTATAATACATTTAAATGATTGTAATAAATAGAGCGGTAAAACAAGTCTTTCTAAAAGCCAGCATATTATATAAATAGTGAAGAAAAGGCAAAAGCTTACAGCACCTGGTATTCCCAGGCGGTCTCCCATCCAAGTACTAACCAGGCCCGACGCTGCTTTGCTTCCGAGATCAGACGAGATCGGGCGGTCTCAGCGCAGTATGGCCGTAAGCGAGGGCGCTCCAAAAAGTGGGCTATTTAAAGATCAGCCTCCGTAAAAGCCAGCATATTATATAAATAGTGAAGAAAAGGCAAAAGCTTACAGCACCTGGTATTCCCAGGCGGTCTCCCATCCAGAGTTACAAGATTAAAATGGGGTCAGATTTAACTGTGAGAGATGAGTAGTGGTTAAAAGAATGAGACATAAAAGAAGATTGGTTTAAATAGATTTGGTTTATATACAAGGTTAACATAAAAGACTTTAAAACAACACGATAAAACTAGGTAAATGCTGTTAAAAGAATACAGTTAATTTGTCCATACCCTAAAAACAGTCCAAGAATCCTAGTGTGTTGATAAGTCCAATGTGAGTGTCCACCATTGTATATACAATCCACAGAAAGTGTAATCCAAAGTTTGCAGGTGGTGAATGGAAAGGTGAGCTCTAAAATTAGCAAACTCCTTAATCCAACAGTTTGGTGACTGTCCTTTGTTTGTCATGCTGCTCTCTTATACAGTTGTACTTCCTGCTTCCTGTCATGTGTCTAGTCACATGGCAGGCCAACCATCCATTTATTTAAGACACACACACACTTAAAATGTTAAGAGCAATAAAATGGCCTAAAAAAACATGTAAAACACTTAACACTCTATAATACATTTAAATGATTGTAATAAATAGAGCGGTAAAACACGTCTTTCTAAAAGCCAGCATATTATATAAATAGTGAAGAAAAGGCAAAAGCTTACAGCACCTGGTATTCCCAGGCGGTCTCCCTTCCAGAGTTACAAGATTAAAATGGGGTCAGATTTAACTGTGAGAGATGACTAGTGGTTAAAAGAATGAGACATAAAAGAAGATTGGTTTAAATAGATTTGGTTTATATACAAGGTTCACATAAAAGACTTTAAAACAACACGATAAAACTAGGTAAATGCTGTTAAAAGAATACAGTTCATTTGTCCATACCCTAAAAACAGTCCAAGAATCCCAGTGTGTTGATAAGTCCAATGTGAGTGTCCACCATTGTATATACAATCCACAGAAAGTGTAATCCAAAGTTTGCAGGTGGTGAATGGAAAGGTGAGCTCTAAAATTAGCAACTCCTTAATCCAACAGTTTGGTGACTTTTTTTGTCATGCTGCTCTCTTATACAGTTGTACTTCCTGCTTCCTGTCATGTGTCTAGTCACATGGCAGGCCAACCATCCATTTATTAAAGACACACACACACTTAAAATGTTAAGAGTAATAAAATGGCCTAAAAAACATGTAAAACACTTAACACTCTATAATACATTTAAATGATTGTAATAAATAGAGCGGTAAAACACGTCTTTCTAAAAGCCAGCATATTATATAAATAGTGAAGAAAAGGCAAAAGCTTACAGCACCTGGTATTCCCAGGCGGTCTCCCATCCAAGTACTAACCAGGCCCGACGCTGCTTTGCTTCCGAGATCAGACGAGATCGGGCGGTCTCAGCGCAGTATGGCCGTAAGCGAGGGCTGCTCCAAAAAGTGGGCTATTTAAAGATCAGCCTCCGTAAAAGCCAGCATATTATATAAATAGTGAAGAAAAGGCAAAAGCTTACAGCACCTGGTATTCCCAGGCGGTCTCCCATCCAGAGTTACAAGATTAAAATGGGGTCAGATTTAACTGTGAGAGATGAGTAGTGGTTAAAAGAATGAGACATAAAAGAAGATTGGTTTAAATAGATTTGGTTTATATACAAGGTTAACATAAAAGACTTTAAAACAACACGATAAAACTAGGTAAATGCTGTTAAAAGAATACAGTTCATTTGTCCATACCCTAAAAACAGTCCAAGAATCCTAGTGTGTTGATAAGTCCAATGTGAGTGTCCACCATTGTATATACAATCCACAGAAAGTGTAATCCAAAGTTTGCAGGTGGTGAATGGAAAGGTGAGCTCTAAAATTAGCAAACTCCTTAATCCAACAGTTTGGTGACTGTCCTTTGTTTGTCATGCTGCTCTCTTATACAGTTGTACTTCCTGCTTCCTGTCATGTGTCTAGTCACATGGCAGGCCAACCATCCATTTATTTAAGACACACACACACTTAAAATGTTAAGAGCAATAAAATGGCCTAAAAAAACATGTAAAACACTTAACACTCTATAATACATTTAAATGATTGTAATAAATAGAGCGGTAAAACACGTCTTTCTAAAAGCCAGCATATTATATAAATAGTGAAGAAAAGGCAAAAGCTTACAGCACCTGGTATTCCCAGGCGGTCTCCCATCCAAGTACTAACCAGGCCCGACGCTGCTTTGCTTCCGAGATCAGACGAGATCGGGCGGTCTCAGCGCAGTATGGCCGTAAGCGAGGGCTGCTCCAAAAAGTGGGCTATTTAAAGATCAGCCTCCGTAAAAGCCAGCATATTATATAAATAGTGAAGAAAAGGCAAAAGCTTACAGCACCTGGTATTCCCAGGCGGTCTCCCATCCAGAGTTACAAGATTAAAATGGGGTCAGATTTAACTGTGAGAGATGACTAGTGGTTAAAAGAATGAGACATAAAAGAAGATTGGTTTAAATAGATTTGGTTTATATACAAGGTTCACATAAAAGACTTTAAAACAACACGATAAAACTAGGTAAATGCTGTTAAAAGAATACAGTTCATTTGTCCATACCCTAAAAACAGTCCAAGAATCCCAGTGTGTTGATAAGTCCAATGTGAGTGTCCACCATTGTATATACAATCCACAGAAAGTGTAATCCAAAGTTTGCAGGTGGTGAATGGAAAGGTGAGCTCTAAAATTAGCAAACTCCTTAATCCAACAGTTTGGTGACTGTCCTTTGTTTGTCATGCTGCTCTCTTATACAGTTGTACTTCCTGCTTCCTGTCATGTGTCTAGTCACATGGCAGGCCAACCATCCATTTATTTAAGACACACACACACTTAAAATGTTAAGAGCAATAAAATGGCCTAAAAAAACATGTAAAACACTTAACACTCTATAATACATTTAAATGATTGTAATAAATAGAGCGGTAAAACACGTCTTTCTAAAAGCCAGCATATTATATAAATAGTGAAGAAAAGGCAAAAGCTTACAGCACCTGGTATTCCCAGGCGGTCTCCCATCCAGAGTTACAAGATTAAAATGGGGTCAGATTTAACTGTGAGAGATGACTAGTGGTTAAAAGAATGAGACATAAAAGAAGATTGGTTTAAATAGATTTGGTTTATATACAAGGTTCACATAAAAGACTTTAAAACAACACGATAAAACTAGGTAAATGCTGTTAAAAGAATACAGTTCATTTGTCCATACCCTAAAAACAGTCCAAGAATCCCAGTGTGTTGATAAGTCCAATGTGAGTGTCCACCATTGTATATACAATCCACAGAAAGTGTAATCCAAAGTTTGCAGGTGGTGAATGGAAAGGTGAGCTCTAAAATTAGCAAACTCCTTAATCCAACAGTTTGGTGACTGTCCTTTGTTTGTCATGCTGCTCTCTTATACAGTTGTACTTCCTGCTTCCTGTCATGTGTCTAGTCACATGGCAGGCCAACCATCCATTTATTTAAGACACACACACACTTAAAATGTTAAGAGCAATAAAATGGCCTAAAAAAACAAGTAAAACACTTAACACTCTATAATACATTTAAATGATTGTAATAAATAGAGCGGTAAAACACGTCTTTCTAAAAGCCAGCATATTATATAAATAGTGAAGAAAAGGCAAAAGCTTACAGCACCTGGTATTCCCAGGCGGTCTCCCATCCAGAGTTACAAGATTAAAATGGGGTCAGATTTAACTGTGAGAGATGACTAGTGGTTAAAAGAATGAGACATAAAAGAAGATTGGTTTAAATAGATTTGGTTTATATACAAGGTTCACATAAAAGACTTTAAAACAACACGATAAAACTAGGTAAATGCTGTTAAAAGAATACAGTTCATTTGTCCATACCCTAAAAACAGTCCAAGAATCCCAGTGTGTTGATAAGTCCAATGTGAGTGTCCACCATTGTATATACAATCCACAGAAAGTGTAATCCAAAGTTTGCAGGTGGTGAATGGAAAGGTGAGCTCTAAAATTAGCAACTCCTTAATCCAACAGTTTGGTGACTTTTTTTGTCATGCTGCTCTCTTATACAGTTGTACTTCCTGCTTCCTGTCATGTGTCTAGTCACATGGCAGGCCAACCATCCATTTATTAAAGACACACACACACACTTAAAATGTTAAGAGTAATAAAATGGCCTAAAAAACATGTAAAACACTTAACACTCTATAATACATTTAAATGATTGTAATAAATAGAGCGGTAAAACACGTCTTTCTAAAAGCCAGCATATTATATAAATAGTGAAGAAAAGGCAAAAGCTTACAGCACCTGGTATTCCCAGGCGGTCTCCCATCCAAGTACTAACCAGGCCCGACGCTGCTTTGCTTCCGAGATCAGACGAGATCGGGCGGTCTCAGCGCAGTATGGCCGTAAGCGAGTACTGCTCCAAAAAGTGGGCTATTTATAGATCAGCCTCCGTAAAAGCCATCTTATTATATAAATAGTGAAGAAAAGGCAAAAGCTTACAGCACCTGGTATTCCCAGGGGGTCTCCCATCCAAGTACTAACCAGGCCCGACGCTGCTTTGCTTCCGAGATCGGGCGCACTCAGCGCAGTATGGCCGTAAGCGAGGACTGCTCCAAAAAGTGGGTTATTTATAGATCAGCCTCCGTAAAAGCCATCATATTATATAAATAGTGAAGAAAAGGCAAAAGTTTACAGCACCTGGTATTCCCAGGCGGTCTCCCATCCAGAGTTACAACATTAAAATGGGGTCAGAATTAACTGTGAGAGATGACTAGTGGTTAAAAGAATGAGACATAAAAGACGATTGGTTTAAATAGATTTGGTTTTTATACAAGGTTCACATAAAAGACTTTAAAACAACACGATAAAACTAGGTAAATGCTGTTAAAAGAATACAGTTCATTTGTCCATACCCTAAAAACAGTCCAAGAATCCCAGTGTGTTGATAAGTCCAATGTGAGTGTCCACCATTGTATATACAATCCACAGAAAGTGTAATCCAAAGTTTGCAGGTGGTGAATGGAAAGGTGAGCTCTAAAATTAGCAACTCCTTAATCCAACAGTTTGGTGACTTTTTTTGTCATGCTGCTCTCTTATACAGTTGTACTTCCTGCTTCCTGTCATGTGTCTAGTCACATGGCAGGCCAACCATCCATTTATTAAAGACACACACACACTTAAAATGTTAAGAGTAATAAAATGGCCTAAAAAACATGTAAAACACTTAACACTCTATAATACATTTAAATGATTGTAATAAATAGAGCGGTAAAACAAGTCTTTCTAAAAGCCAGCATATTATATAAATAGTGAAGAAAAGGCAAAAGCTTACAGCACCTGGTATTCCCAGGCGGTCTCCCATCCAAGTACTAACCAGGCCCGACGCTGCTTTGCTTCCGAGATCAGACGAGATCGGGCGGTCTCAGCGCAGTATGGCCGTAAGCGAGGGCGCTCCAAAAAGTGGGCTATTTAAAGATCAGCCTCCGTAAAAGCCAGCATATTATATAAATAGTGAAGAAAAGGCAAAAGCTTACAGCACCTGGTATTCCCAGGCGGTCTCCCATCCAGAGTTACAAGATTAAAATGGGGTCAGATTTAACTGTGAGAGATGAGTAGTGGTTAAAAGAATGAGACATAAAAGAAGATTGGTTTAAATAGATTTGGTTTATATACAAGGTTAACATAAAAGACTTTAAAACAACACGATAAAACTAGGTAAATGCTGTTAAAAGAATACAGTTCATTTGTCCATACCCTAAAAACAGTCCAAGAATCCTAGTGTGTTGATAAGTCCAATGTGAGTGTCCACCATTGTATATACAATCCACAGAAAGTGTAATCCAAAGTTTGCAGGTGGTGAATGGAAAGGTGAGCTCTAAAATTAGCAAACTCCTTAATCCAACAGTTTGGTGACTGTCCTTTGTTTGTCATGCTGCTCTCTTATACAGTTGTACTTCCTGCTTCCTGTCATGTGTCTAGTCACATGGCAGGCCAACCATCCATTTATTTAAGACACACACACACTTAAAATGTTAAGAGCAATAAAATGGCCTAAAAAAACATGTAAAACACTTAACACTCTATAATACATTTAAATGATTGTAATAAATAGAGCGGTAAAACACGTCTTTCTAAAAGCCAGCATATTATATAAATAGTGAAGAAAAGGCAAAAGCTTACAGCACCTGGTATTCCCAGGCGGTCTCCCTTCCAGAGTTACAAGATTAAAATGGGGTCAGATTTAACTGTGAGAGATGACTAGTGGTTAAAAGAATGAGACATAAAAGAAGATTGGTTTAAATAGATTTGGTTTATATACAAGGTTCACATAAAAGACTTTAAAACAACACGATAAAACTAGGTAAATGCTGTTAAAAGAATACAGTTCATTTGTCCATACCCTAAAAACAGTCCAAGAATCCCAGTGTGTTGATAAGTCCAATATGAGTGTCCACCATTGTATATACAATCCACAGAAAGTGTAATCCAAAGTTTGCAGGTGGTGAATGGAAAGGTGAGCTCTAAAATTAGCAACTCCTTAATCCAACAGTTTGGTGACTTTTTTTGTCATGCTGCTCTCTTATACAGTTGTACTTCCTGCTTCCTGTCATGTGTCTAGTCACATGGCAGGCCAACCATCCATTTATTAAAGACACACACACACACACTTAAAATGTTAAGAGTAATAAAATGGCCTAAAAAACATGTAAAACACTTAACACTCTATAATACATTTAAATGATTGTAATAAATAGAGCGGTAAAACACGTCTTTCTAAAAGCCAGCATATTATATAAATAGTGAAGAAAAGGCAAAAGCTTACAGCACCTGGTATTCCCAGGCGGTCTCCCATCCAAGTACTAACCAGGCCCGACGCTGCTTTGCTTCCGAGATCAGACGAGATCGGGCGGTCTCAGCGCAGTATGGCCGTAAGCGAGTACTGCTCCAAAAAGTGGGCTATTTAAAGATCAGCCTCCGTAAAAGCCAGCATATTATATAAATAGTGAAGAAAAGGCAAAAGCTTACAGCACCTGGTATTCCCAGGCGGTCTCCCATCCAGAGTTACAAGATTAAAATGGGGTCAGATTTAACTGTGAGAGATGAGTAGTGGTTAAAAGAATGAGACATAAAAGAAGATTGGTTTAAATAGATTTGGTTTATATACAAGGTTAACATAAAAGACTTTAAAACAACACGATAAAACTAGGTAAATGCTGTTAAAAGAATACAGTTCATTTGTCCATACCCTAAAAACAGTCCAAGAATCCTAGTGTGTTGATAAGTCCAATGTGAGTGTCCACCATTGTATATACAATCCACAGAAAGTGTAATCCAAAGTTTGCAGGTGGTGAATGGAAAGGTGAGCTCTAAAATTAGCAAACTCCTTAATCCAACAGTTTGGTGACTGTCCTTTGTTTGTCATGCTGCTCTCTTATACAGTTGTACTTCCTGCTTCCTGTCATGTGTCTAGTCACATGGCAGGCCAACCATCCATTTATTTAAGACACACACACACTTAAAATGTTAAGAGCAATAAAATGGCCTAAAAAAACATGTAAAACACTTAACACTCTATAATACATTTAAATGATTGTAATAAATAGAGCGGTAAAACACGTCTTTCTAAAAGCCAGCATATTATATAAATAGTGAAGAAAAGGCAAAAGCTTACAGCACCTGGTATTCCCAGGCGGTCTCCCATCCAAGTACTAACCAGGCCCGACGCTGCTTTGCTTCCGAGATCAGACGAGATCGGGCGGTCTCAGCGCAGTATGGCCGTAAGCGAGGGCTGCTCCAAAAAGTGGGCTATTTAAAGATCAGCCTCCGTAAAAGCCAGCATATTATATAAATAGTGAAGAAAAGGCAAAAGCTTACAGCACCTGGTATTCCCAGGCGGTCTCCCATCCAGAGTTACAAGATTAAAATGGGGTCAGATTTAACTGTGAGAGATGACTAGTGGTTAAAAGAATGAGACATAAAAGAAGATTGGTTTAAATAGATTTGGTTTATATACAAGGTTCACATAAAAGACTTTAAAACAACACGATAAAACTAGGTAAATGCTGTTAAAAGAATACAGTTCATTTGTCCATACCCTAAAAACAGTCCAAGAATCCCAGTGTGTTGATAAGTCCAATGTGAGTGTCCACCATTGTATATACAATCCACAGAAAGTGTAATCCAAAGTTTGCAGGTGGTGAATGGAAAGGTGAGCTCTAAAATTAGCAAACTCCTTAATCCAACAGTTTGGTGACTGTCCTTTGTTTGTCATGCTGCTCTCTTATACAGTTGTACTTCCTGCTTCCTGTCATGTGTCTAGTCACATGGCAGGCCAACCATCCATTTATTTAAGACACACACACACTTAAAATGTTAAGAGCAATAAAATGGCCTAAAAAAACATGTAAAACACTTAACACTCTATAATACATTTAAATGATTGTAATAAATAGAGCGGTAAAACACGTCTTTCTAAAAGCCAGCATATTATATAAATAGTGAAGAAAAGGCAAAAGCTTACAGCACCTGGTATTCCCAGGCGGTCTCCCATCCAAGTACTAACCAGGCCCGACGCTGCTTTGCTTCCGAGATCAGACGAGATCGGGCGGTCTCAGCGCAGTATGGCCGTAAGCGAGGGCTGCTCCAAAAAGTGGGCTATTTAAAGATCAGCCTCCGTAAAAGCCAGCATATTATATAAATAGTGAAGAAAAGGCAAAAGCTTACAGCACCTGGTATTCCCAGGCGGTCTCCCATCTAAGTACTAACCAGGCCCGACGCTGCTTTGCTTCCGAGATCAGACGAGATCGGGCGCTCTCAGCGCAGTATGGCCGTAAGCGAGTACTGCTCCAAAAAGTGGGCTATTTATAGATCAGCCTCCGTAAAAGCCATCATATTATATAAATAGTGAAGAAAAGGCAAAAGCTTACAGCACCTGGTATTCCCAGGCGGTCTCCCATCCAGAGTTACAAGATTAAAATGGGGTCAGATTTAACTGTGAGAGATGACTAGTGGTTAAAAGAATGAGACATAAAAGAAGATTGGTTTAAATAGATTTGGTTTATATACAAGGTTCACATAAAAAGACTTTAAAACAACACGATAAAACTAGGTAAATGCTGTTAAAAGAATACAGTTCATTTGTCCATACCCTAAAAACAGTCCAAGAATCCCAGTGTGTTGATAAGTCCAATGTGAGTGTCCACCATTGTATATACAATCCACAGAAAGTGTAATCCAAAGTTTGCAGGTGGTGAATGGAAAGGTGAGCTCTAAAATTAGCAAACTCCTTAATCCAACAGTTTGGTGACTGTCCTTTGTATGTCATGCTGCTCTCTTATACAGTTGTACTTCCTGCTTCCTGTCATGTGTCTAGTCACATGGCAGGCCAACCATCCATTTATTTAAGACACACACACACTTAAAATGTTAAGAGTAATAAAATGGCCTAAAAAACATGTAAAACACTTAACACTCTATAATACATTTAAATGATTGTAATAAATAGAGCGGTAAAACACGTCTTTCTAAAAGCCAGCATATTATATAAATAGTGAAGAAAAGGCAAAAGCTTACAGCACCTGGTATTCCCAGGCGGTCTCCCATCCAAGTACTAACCAGGCCCGACGCTGCTTTGCTTCCGAGATCAGACGAGATCGGGCGGTCTCAGCGCAGTATGGCCGTAAGCGAGGGCTGCTCCAAAAAGTGGGCTATTTAAAGATCAGCCTCCGTAAAAGCCAGCATATTATATAAATAGTGAAGAAAAGGCAAAAGCTTACAGCACCTGGTATTCCCAGGCGGTCTCCCATCCAGAGTTACAAGATTAAAATGGGGTCAGATTTAACTGTGAGAGATGAGTAGTGGTTAAAAGAATGAGACATAAAAGAAGATTGGTTTAAATAGATTTGGTTTATATACAAGGTTAACATAAAAGACTTTAAAACAACACGATAAAACTAGGTAAATGCTGTTAAAAGAATACAGTTCATTTGTCCATACCCTAAAAACAGTCCAAGAATCCTAGTGTGTTGATAAGTCAAATGTGAGTGTCCACCATTGTATATACAATCCACAAAAAGTGTAATCCAAAGTTTGCAGGTGGTGAATGGAAAGGTGAGCTCTAAAATTAGCAAACTCCTTAATCCAACAGTTTGGTGACTGTCCTTTGTTTGTCATGCTGCTCTCTTATACAGTTGTACTTCCTGCTTCCTGTCATGTGTCTAGTCACATGGCAGGCCAACCATCCATTTATTTAAGACACACACACACTTAAAATGTTAAGAGCAATAAAATGGCCTAAAAAAACATGTAAAACACTTAACACTCTATAATACATTTAAATGATTGTAATAAATAGAGCGGTAAAACACGTCTTTCTAAAAGCCAGCATATTATATAAATAGTGAAGAAAAGGCAAAAGCTTACAGCACCTGGTATTCCCAGGCGGTCTCCCATCCAGAGTTACAAGATTAAAATGGGGTCAGATTTAACTGTGAGAGATGACTAGTGGTTAAAAGAATGAGACATAAAAGAAGATTGGTTTAAATAGATTTGGTTTATATACAAGGTTCACATAAAAGACTTTAAAACAACACGATAAAACTAGGTAAATGCTGTTAAAAGAATACAGTTCATTTGTCCATACCCTAAAAACAGTCCAAGAATCCCAGTGTGTTGATAAGTCCAATGTGAGTGTCCACCATTGTATATACAATCCACAGAAAGTGTAATCCAAAGTTTGCAGGTGGTGAATGGAAAGGTGAGCTCTAAAATTAGCAAACTCCTTAATCCAACAGTTTGGTGACTGTCCTTTGTTTGTCATGCTGCTCTCTTATACAGTTGTACTTCCTGCTTCCTGTCATGTGTCTAGTCACATGGCAGGCCAACCATCCATTTATTTAAGACACACACACACTTAAAATGTTAAGAGCAATAAAATGGCCTAAAAAAACAAGTAAAACACTTAACACTCTATAATACATTTAAATGATTGTAATAAATAGAGCGGTAAAACACGTCTTTCTAAAAGCCAGCATATTATATAAATAGTGAAGAAAAGGCAAAAGCTTACAGCACCTGGTATTCCCAGGCGGTCTCCCATCCAGAGTTACAAGATTAAAATGGGGTCAGATTTAACTGTGAGAGATGACTAGTGGTTAAAAGAATGAGACATAAAAGAAGATTGGTTTAAATAGATTTGGTTTATATACAAGGTTCACATAAAAGACTTTAAAACAACACGATAAAACTAGGTAAATGCTGTTAAAAGAATACAGTTCATTTGTCCATACCCTAAAAACAGTCCAAGAATCCCAGTGTGTTGATAAGTCCAATGTGAGTGTCCACCATTGTATATACAATCCACAGAAAGTGTAATCCAAAGTTTGCAGGTGGTGAATGGAAAGGTGAGCTCTAAAATTAGCAACTCCTTAATCCAACAGTTTGGTGACTTTTTTTGTCATGCTGCTCTCTTATACAGTTGTACTTCCTGCTTCCTGTCATGTGTCTAGTCACATGGCAGGCCAACCATCCATTTATTAAAGACACACACACACACTTAAAATGTTAAGAGTAATAAAATGGCCTAAAAAACATGTAAAACACTTAACACTCTATAATACATTTAAATGATTGTAATAAATAGAGCGGTAAAACACGTCTTTCTAAAAGCCAGCATATTATATAAATAGTGAAGAAAAGGCAAAAGCTTACAGCACCTGGTATTCCCAGGCGGTCTCCCATCCAAGTACTAACCAGGCCCGACGCTGCTTTGCTTCCGAGATCAGACGAGATCGGGCGGTCTCAGCGCAGTATGGCCGTAAGCGAGTACTGCTCCAAAAAGTGGGCTATTTATAGATCAGCCTCCGTAAAAGCCATCTTATTATATAAATAGTGAAGAAAAGGCAAAAGCTTACAGCACCTGGTATTCCCAGGGGGTCTCCCATCCAAGTACTAACCAGGCCCGACGCTGCTTTGCTTCCGAGATCGGGCGCACTCAGCGCAGTATGGCCGTAAGCGAGGACTGCTCCAAAAAGTGGGTTATTTATAGATCAGCCTCCGTAAAAGCCATCATATTATATAAATAGTGAAGAAAAGGCAAAAGTTTACAGCACCTGGTATTCCCAGGCGGTCTCCCATCCAGAGTTACAACATTAAAATGGGGTCAGAATTAACTGTGAGAGATGACTAGTGGTTAAAAGAATGAGACATAAAAGAAGATTGGTTTAAATAGATTTGGTTTTTATACAAGGTTCACATAAAAGACTTTAAAACAACACGATAAAACTAGGTAAATGCTGTTAAAAGAATACAGTTCATTTGTCCATACCCTAAAAACAGTCCAAGAATCCCAGTGTGTTGATAAGTCCAATGTGAGTGTCCACCATTGTATATACAATCCACAGAAAGTGTAATCCAAAGTTTGCAGGTGGTGAATGGAAAGGTGAGCTCTAAAATTAGCAACTCCTTAATCCAACAGTTTGGTGACTTTTTTTGTCATGCTGCTCTCTTATACAGTTGTACTTCCTGCTTCCTGTCATGTGTCTAGTCACATGGCAGGCCAACCATCCATTTATTAAAGACACACACACACTTAAAATGTTAAGAGTAATAAAATGGCCTAAAAAACATGTAAAACACTTAACACTCTATAATACATTTAAATGATTGTAATAAATAGAGCGGTAAAACAAGTCTTTCTAAAAGCCAGCATATTATATAAATAGTGAAGAAAAGGCAAAAGCTTACAGCACCTGGTATTCCCAGGCGGTCTCCCATCCAAGTACTAACCAGGCCCGACGCTGCTTTGCTTCCGAGATCAGACGAGATCGGGCGGTCTCAGCGCAGTATGGCCGTAAGCGAGGGCGCTCCAAAAAGTGGGCTATTTAAAGATCAGCCTCCGTAAAAGCCAGCATATTATATAAATAGTGAAGAAAAGGCAAAAGCTTACAGCACCTGGTATTCCCAGGCGGTCTCCCATCCAGAGTTACAAGATTAAAATGGGGTCAGATTTAACTGTGAGAGATGAGTAGTGGTTAAAAGAATGAGACATAAAAGAAGATTGGTTTAAATAGATTTGGTTTATATACAAGGTTAACATAAAAGACTTTAAAACAACACGATAAAACTAGGTAAATGCTGTTAAAAGAATACAGTTCATTTGTCCATACCCTAAAAACAGTCCAAGAATCCTAGTGTGTTGATAAGTCCAATGTGAGTGTCCACCATTGTATATACAATCCACAGAAAGTGTAATCCAAAGTTTGCAGGTGGTGAATGGAAAGGTGAGCTCTAAAATTAGCAAACTCCTTAATCCAACAGTTTGGTGACTGTCCTTTGTTTGTCATGCTGCTCTCTTATACAGTTGTACTTCCTGCTTCCTGTCATGTGTCTAGTCACATGGCAGGCCAACCATCCATTTATTTAAGACACACACACACTTAAAATGTTAAGAGCAATAAAATGGCCTAAAAAAACATGTAAAACACTTAACACTCTATAATACATTTAAATGATTGTAATAAATAGAGCGGTAAAACACGTCTTTCTAAAAGCCAGCATATTATATAAATAGTGAAGAAAAGGCAAAAGCTTACAGCACCTGGTATTCCCAGGCGGTCTCCCATCCAGAGTTACAAGATTAAAATGGGGTCAGATTTAACTGTGAGAGATGACTAGTGGTTAAAAGAATGAGACATAAAAGAAGATTGGTTTAAATAGATTTGGTTTATATACAAGGTTCACATAAAAGACTTTAAAACAACACGATAAAACTAGGTAAATGCTGTTAAAAGAATACAGTTCATTTGTCCATACCCTAAAAACAGTCCAAGAATCCCAGTGTGTTGATAAGTCCAATGTGAGTGTCCACCATTGTATATACAATCCACAGAAAGTGTAATCCAAAGTTTGCAGGTGGTGAATGGAAAGGTGAGCTCTAAAATTAGCAACTCCTTAATCCAACAGTTTGGTGACTTTTTTTGTCATGCTGCTCTCTTATACAGTTGTACTTCCTGCTTCCTGTCATGTGTCTAGTCACATGGCAGGCCAACCATCCATTTATTAAAGACACACACACACACTTAAAATGTTAAGAGTAATAAAATGGCCTAAAAAACATGTAAAACACTTAACACTCTATAATACATTTAAATGATTGTAATAAATAGAGCGGTAAAACACGTCTTTCTAAAAGCCAGCATATTATATAAATAGTGAAGAAAAGGCAAAAGCTTACAGCACCTGGTATTCCCAGGCGGTCTCCCATCCAAGTACTAACCAGGCCCGACGCTGCTTTGCTTCCGAGATCAGACGAGATCGGGCGGTCTCAGCGCAGTATGGCCGTAAGCGAGTACTGCTCCAAAAAGTGGGCTATTTATAGATCAGCCTCCGTAAAAGCCATCTTATTATATAAATAGTGAAGAAAAGGCAAAAGCTTACAGCACCTGGTATTCCCAGGGGGTCTCCCATCCAAGTACTAACCAGGCCCGACGCTGCTTTGCTTCCGAGATCGGGCGCACTCAGCGCAGTATGGCCGTAAGCGAGGACTGCTCCAAAAAGTGGGTTATTTATAGATCAGCCTCCGTAAAAGCCATCATATTATATAAATAGTGAAGAAAAGGCAAAAGTTTACAGCACCTGGTATTCCCAGGCGGTCTCCCATCCAGAGTTACAACATTAAAATGGGGTCAGAATTAACTGTGAGAGATGACTAGTGGTTAAAAGAATGAGACATAAAAGAAGATTGGTTTAAATAGATTTGGTTTTTATACAAGGTTCACATAAAAGACTTTAAAACAACACGATAAAACTAGGTAAATGCTGTTAAAAGAATACAGTTCATTTGTCCATACCCTAAAAACAGTCCAAGAATCCCAGTGTGTTGATAAGTCCAATGTGAGTGTCCACCATTGTATATACAATCCACAGAAAGTGTAATCCAAAGTTTGCAGGTGGTGAATGGAAAGGTGAGCTCTAAAATTAGCAACTCCTTAATCCAACAGTTTGGTGACTTTTTTTGTCATGCTGCTCTCTTATACAGTTGTACTTCCTGCTTCCTGTCATGTGTCTAGTCACATGGCAGGCCAACCATCCATTTATTAAAGACACACACACACTTAAAATGTTAAGAGTAATAAAATGGCCTAAAAAACATGTAAAACACTTAACACTCTATAATACATTTAAATGATTGTAATAAATAGAGCGGTAAAACAAGTCTTTCTAAAAGCCAGCATATTATATAAATAGTGAAGAAAAGGCAAAAGCTTACAGCACCTGGTATTCCCAGGCGGTCTCCCATCCAAGTACTAACCAGGCCCGACGCTGCATTGCTTCCGAGATCAGACGAGATCGGGCGGTCTCAGCGCAGTATGGCCGTAAGCGAGGGCGCTCCAAAAAGTGGGCTATTTAAAGATCAGCCTCCGTAAAAGCCAGCATATTATATAAATAGTGAAGAAAAGGCAAAAGCTTACAGCACCTGGTATTCCCAGGCGGTCTCCCATCTAAGTACTAACCAGGCCCGACGCTGCTTTGCTTCCGAGATCAGACGAGATCGGGCGCTCTCAGCGCAGTATGGCCGTAAGCGAGTACTGCTCCAAAAAGTGGGCTATTTATAGATCAGCCTCCGTAAAAGCCATCATATTATATAAATAGTGAAGAAAAGGCAAAAGCTTACAGCACCTGGTATTCCCAGGCGGTCTCCCATCCAGAGTTACAAGATTAAAATGGGGTCAGATTTAACTGTGAGAGATGACTAGTGGTTAAAAGAATGAGACATAAAAGAAGATTGGTTTAAATAGATTTGGTTTTTATACAAGGTTCACATAAAAGACTTTAAAACAACACGATAAAACTAGGTAAATGCTGTTAAAAGAATACAGTTCATTTGTCCATACCCTAAAAACAGTCCAAGAATCCCAGTGTGTTGATAAGTCCAATGTGAGTGTCCACCATTGTATATACAATCCACAGAAAGTGTAATCCAAAGTTTGCAGGTGGTGAATGGAAAGGTGAGCTCTAAAATTAGCAAACTCCTTAATCCAACAGTTTGGTGACTGT
Organism: Garra rufa; assembly: GCF_049309525.1. NCBI lineage: Eukaryota > Metazoa > Chordata > Actinopteri > Cypriniformes > Cyprinidae > Garra > Garra rufa. Next base: position 8,106,023 of record NW_027394278.1, on the reverse strand, counting down.
CCTTTGTATGTCATGCTGCTCTCTTATACAGTTGTACTTCCTGCTTCCTGTCATGTGTCTAGTCACATGGCAGGCCAACCATCCATTTATTTAAGACACACACACACTTAAAATGTTAAGAGCAATAAAATGGCCTAAAAAAACATGTAAAACACTTAACACTCTATAATACATTTAAATGATTGTAATAAATAGAGCGGTAAAACACGTCTTTCTAAAAGCCAGCATATTATATAAATAGTGAAGAAAAGGCAAAAGCTTACAGCACCTGGTATTCCCAGGCGGTCTCCCATCCAAGTACTAACCAGGCCCGACGCTGCTTTGCTTCCGAGATCAGACGAGATTGGGCGGTCTCAGCGCGGTATGGCCGTAAGCGAGGGCTGCTCCAAAAAGTGGCCTATTTAAAGATCAGCCTCCGTAAAAGCCAGCATATTATATAAATAGTGAAGAAAAGGCAAAAGCTTACAGCACCTGGTATTCCCAGGCGGTCTCCCATCCAGAGTTACAAGATTAAAATGGGGTCAGATTTAACTGTGAGAGATGAGTAGTGGTTAAAAGAATGAGACATAAAAGAAGATTGGTTTAAATAGATTTGGTTTATATACAAGGTTAACATAAAAGACTTTAAAACAACACGATAAAACTAGGTAAATGCTGTTAAAAGAATACAGTTCATTTGTCCATACCCTAAAAACAGTCCAAGAATCCTAGTGTGTTGATAAGTCCAATGTGAGTGTCCACCATTGTATATACAATCCACAGAAAGTGTAATCCAAAGTTTGCAGGTGGTGAATGGAAAGGTGAGCTCTAAAATTAGCAAACTCCTTAATCCAACAGTTTGGTGACTGTCCTTTGTTTGTCATGCTGCTCTCTTATACAGTTGTACTTCCTGCTTCCTGTCATGTGTCTAGTCACATGGCAGGCCAACCATCCATTTATTTAAGACACACACACACTTAAAATGTTAAGAGCAATAAAATGGCCTAAAAAACATGTAAAACACTTAACACTCTATAATACATTTAAATGATTGTAATAAATAGAGCGGTAAAACACGTCTTTCTAAAAGCCAGCATATTATATAAATAGTGAAGAAAAGGCAAAAGCTTACAGCACCTGGTATTCCCAGGCGGTCTCCCTTCCAGAGTTACAAGATTAAAATGGGGTCAGATTTAACTGTGAGAGATGACTAGTGGTTAAAAGAATGAGACATAAAAGAAGATTGGTTTAAATAGATTTGGTTTATATACAAGGTTCACATAAAAGACTTTAAAACAACACGATAAAACTAGGTAAATGCTGTTAAAAGAATACAGTTCATTTGTCCATACCCTAAAAACAGTCCAAGAATCCCAGTGTGTTGATAAGTCCAATGTGAGTGTCCACCATTGTATATACAATCCACAGAAAGTGTAATCCAAAGTTTGCAGGTGGTGAATGGAAAGGTGAGCTCTAAAATTAGCAAACTCCTTAATCCAACAGTTTGGTGACTTTTTTTGTCATGCTGCTCTCTTATACAGTTGTACTTCCTGCTTCCTGTCATGTGTCTAGTCACATGGCAGGCCAACCATCCATTTATTAAAGACACACACACACTTAAAATGTTAAGAGTAATAAAATGGCCTAAAAAACATGTAAAACACTTAACACTCTATAATACATTTAAATGATTGTAATAAATAGAGCGGTAAAACACGTCTTTCTAAAAGCCAGCATATTATATAAATAGTGAAGAAAAGGCAAAAGCTTACAGCACCTGGTATTCCCAGGCGGTCTCCCATCCAAGTACTAACCAGGCCCGACGCTGCTTTGCTTCCGAGATCAGACGAGATCGGGCGGTCTCAGCGCAGTATGGCCGTAAGCGAGGGCTGCTCCAAAAAGTGGGCTATTTAAAGATCAGCCTCCGTAAAAGCCAGCATATTATATAAATAGTGAAGAAAAGGCAAAAGCTTACAGCACCTGGTATTCCCAGGCGGTCTCCCATCCAGAGTTACAAGATTAAAATGGGGTCAGATTTAACTGTGAGAGATGAGTAGTGGTTAAAAGAATGAGACATAAAAGAAGATTGGTTTAAATAGATTTGGTTTATATACAAGGTTAACATAAAAGACTTTAAAACAACACGATAAAACTAGGTAAATGCTGTTAAAAGAATACAGTTCATTTGTCCATACCCTAAAAACAGTCCAAGAATCCTAGTGTGTTGATAAGTCCAATGTGAGTGTCCACCATTGTATATACAATCCACAGAAAGTGTAATCCAAAGTTTGCAGGTGGTGAATGGAAAGGTGAGCTCTAAAATTAGCAAACTCCTTAATCCAACAGTTTGGTGACTGTCCTTTGTTTGTCATGCTGCTCTCTTATACAGTTGTACTTCCTGCTTCCTGTCATGTGTCTAGTCACATGGCAGGCCAACCATCCATTTATTTAAGACACACACACACTTAAAATGTTAAGAGCAATAAAATGGCCTAAAAAAACATGTAAAACACTTAACACTCTATAATACATTTAAATGATTGTAATAAATAGAGCGGTAAAACACGTCTTTCTAAAAGCCAGCATATTATATAAATAGTGAAGAAAAGGCAAAAGCTTACAGCACCTGGTATTCCCAGGCGGTCTCCCATCCAGAGTTACAAGATTAAAATGGGGTCAGATTTAACTGTGAGAGATGACTAGTGGTTAAAAGAATGAGACATAAAAGAAGATTGGTTTAAATAGATTTGGTTTATATACAAGGTTCACATAAAAGACTTTAAAACAACACGATAAAACTAGGTAAATGCTGTTAAAAGAATACAGTTCATTTGTCCATACCCTAAAAACAGTCCAAGAATCCCAGTGTGTTGATAAGTCCAATGTGAGTGTCCACCATTGTATATACAATCCACAGAAAGTGTAATCCAAAGTTTGCAGGTGGTGAATGGAAAGGTGAGCTCTAAAATTAGCAAACTCCTTAATCCAACAGTTTGGTGACTGTCCTTTGTTTGTCATGCTGCTCTCTTATACAGTTGTACTTCCTGCTTCCTGTCATGTGTCTAGTCACATGGCAGGCCAACCATCCATTTATTTAAGACACACACACACTTAAAATGTTAAGAGCAATAAAATGGCCTAAAAAAACATGTAAAACACTTAACACTCTATAATACATTTAAATGATTGTAATAAATAGAGCGGTAAAACACGTCTTTCTAAAAGCCAGCATATTATATAAATAGTGAAGAAAAGGCAAAAGCTTACAGCACCTGGTATTCCCAGGCGGTCTCCCATCCAGAGTTACAAGATTAAAATGGGGTCAGATTTAACTGTGAGAGATGACTAGTGGTTAAAAGAATGAGACATAAAAGAAGATTGGTTTAAATAGATTTGGTTTATATACAAGGTTCACATAAAAGACTTTAAAACAACACGATAAAACTAGGTAAATGCTGTTAAAAGAATACAGTTCATTTGTCCATACCCTAAAAACAGTCCAAGAATCCCAGTGTGTTGATAAGTCCAATGTGAGTGTCCACCATTGTATATACAATCCACAGAAAGTGTAATCCAAAGTTTGCAGGTGGTGAATGGAAAGGTGAGCTCTAAAATTAGCAACTCCTTAATCCAACAGTTTGGTGACTTTTTTTGTCATGCTGCTCTCTTATACAGTTGTACTTCCTGCTTCCTGTCATGTGTCTAGTCACATGGCAGGCCAACCATCCATTTATTAAAGACACACACACACTTAAAATGTTAAGAGTAATAAAATGGCCTAAAAAACATGTAAAACACTTAACACTCTATAATACATTTAAATGATTGTAATAAATAGAGCGGTAAAACAAGTCTTTCTAAAAGCCAGCATATTATATAAATAGTGAAGAAAAGGCAAAAGCTTACAGCACCTGGTATTCCCAGGCGGTCTCCCATCCAAGTACTAACCAGGCCCGACTCTGCTTTGCTTCCGAGATCAGACGAGATCGGGCGGTCTCAGCGCAGTATGGCCGTAAGCGAGGGCGCTCCAAAAAGTGGGCTATTTAAAGATCAGCCTCCGTAAAAGCCAGCATATTATATAAATAGTGAAGAAAAGGCAAAAGCTTACAGCACCTGGTATTCCCAGGCGGTCTCCCATCCAGAGTTACAAGATTAAAATGGGGTCAGATTTAACTGTGAGAGATGAGTAGTGGTTAAAAGAATGAGACATAAAAGAAGATTGGTTTAAATAGATTTGGTTTATATACAAGGTTAACATAAAAGACTTTAAAACAACACGATAAAACTAGGTAAATGCTGTTAAAAGAATACAGTTCATTTGTCCATACCCTAAAAACAGTCCAAGAATCCTAGTGTGTTGATAAGTCCAATGTGAGTGTCCACCATTGTATATACAATCCACAGAAAGTGTAATCCAAAGTTTGCAGGTGGTGAATGGAAAGGTGAGCTCTAAAATTAGCAAACTCCTTAATCCAACAGTTTGGTGACTGTCCTTTGTTTGTCATGCTGCTCTCTTATACAGTTGTACTTCCTGCTTCCTGTCATGTGTCTAGTCACATGGCAGGCCAACCATCCATTTATTTAAGACACACACACACTTAAAATGTTAAGAGCAATAAAATGGCCTAAAAAAACATGTAAAACACTTAACACTCTATAATACATTTAAATGATTGTAATAAATAGAGCGGTAAAACACGTCTTTCTAAAAGCCAGCATATTATATAAATAGTGAAGAAAAGGCAAAAGCTTACAGCACCTGGTATTCCCAGGCGGTCTCCCATCCAGAGTTACAAGATTAAAATGGGGTCAGATTTAACTGTGAGAGATGACTAGTGGTTAAAAGAATGAGACATAAAAGAAGATTGGTTTAAATAGATTTGGTTTATATACAAGGTTCACATAAAAGACTTTAAAACAACACGATAAAACTAGGTAAATGCTGTTAAAAGAATACAGTTCATTTGTCCATACCCTAAAAACAGTCCAAGAATCCCAGTGTGTTGATAAGTCCAATGTGAGTGTCCACCATTGTATATACAATCCACAGAAAGTGTAATCCAAAGTTTGCAGGTGGTGAATGGAAAGGTGAGCTCTAAAATTAGCAACTCCTTAATCCAACAGTTTGGTGACTTTTTTTGTCATGCTGCTCTCTTATACAGTTGTACTTCCTGCTTCCTGTCATGTGTCTAGTCACATGGCAGGCCAACCATCCATTTATTAAAGACACACACACACACTTAAAATGTTAAGAGTAATAAAATGGCCTAAAAAACATGTAAAACACTTAACACTCTATAATACATTTAAATGATTGTAATAAATAGAGCGGTAAAACACGTCTTTCTAAAAGCCAGCATATTATATAAATAGTGAAGAAAAGGCAAAAGCTTACAGCACCTGGTATTCCCAGGCGGTCTCCCATCCAAGTACTAACCAGGCCCGACGCTGCTTTGCTTCCGAGATCAGACGAGATCGGGCGGTCTCAGCGCAGTATGGCCGTAAGCGAGTACTGCTCCAAAAAGTGGGCTATTTATAGATCAGCCTCCGTAAAAGCCATCTTATTATATAAATAGTGAAGAAAAGGCAAAAGCTTACAGCACCTGGTATTCCCAGGGGGTCTCCCATCCAAGTACTAACCAGGCCCGACGCTGCTTTGCTTCCGAGATCGGGCGCACTCAGCGCAGTATGGCCGTAAGCGAGGACTGCTCCAAAAAGTGGGTTATTTATAGATCAGCCTCCGTAAAAGCCATCATATTATATAAATAGTGAAGAAAAGGCAAAAGTTTACAGCACCTGGTATTCCCAGGCGGTCTCCCATCCAGAGTTACAACATTAAAATGGGGTCAGAATTAACTGTGAGAGATGACTAGTGGTTAAAAGAATGAGACATAAAAGAAGATTGGTTTAAATAGATTTGGTTTTTATACAAGGTTCACATAAAAGACTTTAAAACAACACGATAAAACTAGGTAAATGCTGTTAAAAGAATACAGTTCATTTGTCCATACCCTAAAAACAGTCCAAGAATCCCAGTGTGTTGATAAGTCCAATGTGAGTGTCCACCATTGTATATACAATCCACAGAAAGTGTAATCCAAAGTTTGCAGGTGGTGAATGGAAAGGTGAGCTCTAAAATTAGCAACTCCTTAATCCAACAGTTTGGTGACTTTTTTTGTCATGCTGCTCTCTTATACAGTTGTACTTCCTGCTTCCTGTCATGTGTCTAGTCACATGGCAGGCCAACCATCCATTTATTAAAGACACACACACACACTTAAAATGTTAAGAGTAATAAAATGGCCTAAAAAACATGTAAAACACTTAACACTCTATAATACATTTAAATGATTGTAATAAATAGAGCGGTAAAACACGTCTTTCTAAAAGCCAGCATATTATATAAATAGTGAAGAAAAGGCAAAAGCTTACAGCACCTGGTATTCCCAGGCGGTCTCCCATCCAAGTACTAACCAGGCCCGACGCTGCTTTGCTTCCGAGATCAGACGAGATCGGGCGGTCTCAGCGCAGTATGGCCGTAAGCGAGTACTGCTCCAAAAAGTGGGCTATTTATAGATCAGCCTCCGTAAAAGCCATCTTATTATATAAATAGTGAAGAAAAGGCAAAAGCTTACAGCACCTGGTATTCCCAGGGGGTCTCCCATCCAAGTACTAACCAGGCCCGACGCTGCTTTGCTTCCGAGATCGGGCGCACTCAGCGCAGTATGGCCGTAAGCGAGGACTGCTCCAAAAAGTGGGTTATTTATAGATCAGCCTCCGTAAAAGCCATCATATTATATAAATAGTGAAGAAAAGGCAAAAGTTTACAGCACCTGGTATTCCCAGGCGGTCTCCCATCCAGAGTTACAACATTAAAATGGGGTCAGAATTAACTGTGAGAGATGACTAGTGGTTAAAAGAATGAGACATAAAAGAAGATTGGTTTAAATAGATTTGGTTTTTATACAAGGTTCACATAAAAGACTTTAAAACAACACGATAAAACTAGGTAAATGCTGTTAAAAGAATACAGTTCATTTGTCCATACCCTAAAAACAGTCCAAGAATCCCAGTGTGTTGATAAGTCCAATGTGAGTGTCCACCATTGTATATACAATCCACAGAAAGTGTAATCCAAAGTTTGCAGGTGGTGAATGGAAAGGTGAGCTCTAAAATTAGCAACTCCTTAATCCAACAGTTTGGTGACTTTTTTTGTCATGCTGCTCTCTTATACAGTTGTACTTCCTGCTTCCTGTCATGTGTCTAGTCACATGGCAGGCCAACCATCCATTTATTAAAGACACACACACACTTAAAATGTTAAGAGTAATAAAATGGCCTAAAAAACATGTAAAACACTTAACACTCTATAATACATTTAAATGATTGTAATAAATAGAGCGGTAAAACAAGTCTTTCTAAAAGCCAGCATATTATATAAATAGTGAAGAAAAGGCAAAAGCTTACAGCACCTGGTATTCCCAGGCGGTCTCCCATCCAAGTACTAACCAGGCCCGACGCTGCTTTGCTTCCGAGATCAGACGAGATCGGGCGGTCTCAGCGCAGTATGGCCGTAAGCGAGGGCGCTCCAAAAAGTGGGCTATTTAAAGATCAGCCTCCGTTAAAGCCAGCATATTATATAAATAGTGAAGAAAAGGCAAAAGCTTACAGCACCTGGTATTCCCAGGCGGTCTCCCATCCAGAGTTACAAGATTAAAATGGGGTCAGATTTAACTGTGAGAGATGAGTAGTGGTTAAAAGAATGAGACATAAAAGAAGATTGGTTTAAATAGATTTGGTTTATATACAAGGTTAACATAAAAGACTTTAAAACAACACGATAAAACTAGGTAAATGCTGTTAAAAGAATACAGTTCATTTGTCCATACCCTAAAAACAGTCCAAGAATCCTAGTGTGTTGATAAGTCCAATGTGAGTGTCCACCATTGTATATACAATCCACAGAAAGTGTAATCCAAAGTTTGCAGGTGGTGAATGGAAAGGTGAGCTCTAAAATTAGCAAACTCCTTAATCCAACAGTTTGGTGACTGTCCTTTGTTTGTCATGCTGCTCTCTTATACAGTTGTACTTCCTGCTTCCTGTCATGTGTCTAGTCACATGGCAGGCCAACCATCCATTTATTTAAGACACACACACACTTAAAATGTTAAGAGCAATAAAATGGCCTAAAAAAACATGTAAAACACTTAACACTCTATAATACATTTAAATGATTGTAATAAATAGAGCGGTAAAACACGTCTTTCTAAAAGCCAGCATATTATATAAATAGTGAAGAAAAGGCAAAAGCTTACAGCACCTGGTATTCCCAGGCGGTCTCCCATCCAGAGTTACAAGATTAAAATGGGGTCAGATTTAACTGTGAGAGATGACTAGTGGTTAAAAGAATGAGACATAAAAGAAGATTGGTTTAAATAGATTTGGTTTATATACAAGGTTCACATAAAAGACTTTAAAACAACACGATAAAACTAGGTAAATGCTGTTAAAAGAATACAGTTCATTTGTCCATACCCTAAAAACAGTCCAAGAATCCCAGTGTGTTGATAAGTCCAATGTGAGTGTCCACCATTGTATATACAATCCACAGAAAGTGTAATCCAAAGTTTGCAGGTGGTGAATGGAAAGGTGAGCTCTAAAATTAGCAACTCCTTAATCCAACAGTTTGGTGACTTTTTTTGTCATGCTGCTCTCTTATACAGTTGTACTTCCTGCTTCCTGTCATGTGTCTAGTCACATGGCAGGCCAACCATCCATTTATTAAAGACACACACACACACTTAAAATGTTAAGAGTAATAAAATGGCCTAAAAAACATGTAAAACACTTAACACTCTATAATACATTTAAATGATTGTAATAAATAGAGCGGTAAAACACGTCTTTCTAAAAGCCAGCATATTATATAAATAGTGAAGAAAAGGCAAAAGCTTACAGCACCTGGTATTCCCAGGCGGTCTCCCATCCAAGTACTAACCAGGCCCGACGCTGCTTTGCTTCCGAGATCAGACGAGATCGGGCGGTCTCAGCGCAGTATGGCCGTAAGCGAGTACTGCTCCAAAAAGTGGGCTATTTATAGATCAGCCTCCGTAAAAGCCATCTTATTATATAAATAGTGAAGAAAAGGCAAAAGCTTACAGCACCTGGTATTCCCAGGGGGTCTCCCATCCAAGTACTAACCAGGCCCGACGCTGCTTTGCTTCCGAGATCGGGCGCACTCAGCGCAGTATGGCCGTAAGCGAGGACTGCTCCAAAAAGTGGGTTATTTATAGATCAGCCTCCGTAAAAGCCATCATATTATATAAATAGTGAAGAAAAGGCAAAAGTTTACAGCACCTGGTATTCCCAGGCGGTCTCCCATCCAGAGTTACAACATTAAAATGGGGTCAGAATTAACTGTGAGAGATGACTAGTGGTTAAAAGAATGAGACATAAAAGAAGATTGGTTTAAATAGATTTGGTTTTTATACAAGGTTCACATAAAAGACTTTAAAACAACACGATAAAACTAGGTAAATGCTGTTAAAAGAATACAGTTCATTTGTCCATACCCTAAAAACAGTCCAAGAATCCCAGTGTGTTGATAAGTCCAATGTGAGTGTCCACCATTGTATATACAATCCACAGAAAGTGTAATCCAAAGTTTGCAGGTGGTGAATGGAAAGGTGAGCTCTAAAATTAGCAACTCCTTAATCCAACAGTTTGGTGACTTTTTTTGTCATGCTGCTCTCTTATACAGTTGTACTTCCTGCTTCCTGTCATGTGTCTAGTCACATGGCAGGCCAACCATCCATTTATTAAAGACACACACACACTTAAAATGTTAAGAGTAATAAAATGGCCTAAAAAACATGTAAAACACTTAACACTCTATAATACATTTAAATGATTGTAATAAATAGAGCGGTAAAACAAGTCTTTCTAAAAGCCAGCATATTATATAAATAGTGAAGAAAAGGCAAAAGCTTACAGCACCTGGTATTCCCAGGCGGTCTCCCATCCAAGTACTAACCAGGCCCGACGCTGCATTGCTTCCGAGATCAGACGAGATCGGGCGGTCTCAGCGCAGTATGGCCGTAAGCGAGGGCGCTCCAAAAAGTGGGCTATTTAAAGATCAGCCTCCGTAAAAGCCAGCATATTATATAAATAGTGAAGAAAAGGCAAAAGCTTACAGCACCTGGTATTCCCAGGCGGTCTCCCATCTAAGTACTAACCAGGCCCGACGCTGCTTTGCTTCCGAGATCAGACGAGATCGGGCGCTCTCAGCGCAGTATGGCCGTAAGCGAGTACTGCTCCAAAAAGTGGGCTATTTATAGATCAGCCTCCGTAAAAGCCATCATATTATATAAATAGTGAAGAAAAGGCAAAAGCTTACAGCACCTGGTATTCCCAGGCGGTCTCCCATCCAGAGTTACAAGATTAAAATGGGGTCAGATTTAACTGTGAGAGATGACTAGTGGTTAAAAGAATGAGACATAAAAGAAGATTGGTTTAAATAGATTTGGTTTTTATACAAGGTTCACATAAAAGACTTTAAAACAACACGATAAAACTAGGTAAATGCTGTTAAAAGAATACAGTTCATTTGTCCATACCCTAAAAACAGTCCAAGAATCCCAGTGTGTTGATAAGTCCAATGTGAGTGTCCACCATTGTATATACAATCCACAGAAAGTGTAATCCAAAGTTTGCAGGTGGTGAATGGAAAGGTGAGCTCTAAAATTAGCAAACTCCTTAATCCAACAGTTTGGTGACTGTCCTTTGTTTGTCATGCTGCTCTCTTATACAGTTGTACTTCCTGCTTCCTGTCATGTGTCTAGTCACATGGCAGGCCAACCATCCATTTATTTAAGACACACACACACTTAAAATGTTAAGAGCAATAAAATGGCCTAAAAAAACAAGTAAAACACTTAACACTCTATAATACATTTAAATGATTGTAATAAATAGAGCGGTAAAACACGTCTTTCTAAAAGCCAGCATATTATATAAATAGTGAAGAAAAGGCAAAAGCTTACAGCACCTGGTATTCCCAGGCGGTCTCCCATCCAGAGTTACAAGATTAAAATGGGGTCAGATTTAACTGTGAGAGATGACTAGTGGTTAAAAGAATGAGACATAAAAGAAGATTGGTTTAAATAGATTTGGTTTATATACAAGGTTCACATAAAAGACTTTAAAACAACACGATAAAACTAGGTAAATGCTGTTAAAAGAATACAGTTCATTTGTCCATACCCTAAAAACAGTCCAAGAATCCCAGTGTGTTGATAAGTCCAATGTGAGTGTCCACCATTGTATATACAATCCACAGAAAGTGTAATCCAAAGTTTGCAGGTGGTGAATGGAAAGGTGAGCTCTAAAATTAGCAACTCCTTAATCCAACAGTTTGGTGACTTTTTTTGTCATGCTGCTCTCTTATACAGTTGTACTTCCTGCTTCCTGTCATGTGTCTAGTCACATGGCAGGCCAACCATCCATTTATTAAAGACACACACACACACTTAAAATGTTAAGAGTAATAAAATGGCCTAAAAAACATGTAAAACACTTAACACTCTATAATACATTTAAATGATTGTAATAAATAGAGCGGTAAAACACGTCTTTCTAAAAGCCAGCATATTATATAAATAGTGAAGAAAAGGCAAAAGCTTACAGCACCTGGTATTCCCAGGCGGTCTCCCATCCAAGTACTAACCAGGCCCGACGCTGCTTTGCTTCCGAGATCAGACGAGATCGGGCGGTCTCAGCGCAGTATGGCCGTAAGCGAGTACTGCTCCAAAAAGTGGGCTATTTATAGATCAGCCTCCGTAAAAGCCATCTTATTATATAAATAGTGAAGAAAAGGCAAAAGCTTACAGCACCTGGTATTCCCAGGGGGTCTCCCATCCAAGTACTAACCAGGCCCGACGCTGCTTTGCTTCCGAGATCGGGCGCACTCAGCGCAGTATGGCCGTAAGCGAGGACTGCTCCAAAAAGTGGGTTATTTATAGATCAGCCTCCGTAAAAGCCATCATATTATATAAATAGTGAAGAAAAGGCAAAAGTTTACAGCACCTGGTATTCCCAGGCGGTCTCCCATCCAGAGTTACAACATTAAAATGGGGTCAGAATTAACTGTGAGAGATGACTAGTGGTTAAAAGAATGAGACATAAAAGAAGATTGGTTTAAATAGATTTGGTTTTTATACAAGGTTCACATAAAAGACTTTAAAACAACACGATAAAACTAGGTAAATGCTGTTAAAAGAATACAGTTCATTTGTCCATACCCTAAAAACAGTCCAAGAATCCCAGTGTGTTGATAAGTCCAATGTGAGTGTCCACCATTGTATATACAATCCACAGAAAGTGTAATCCAAAGTTTGCAGGTGGTGAATGGAAAGGTGAGCTCTAAAATTAGCAACTCCTTAATCCAACAGTTTGGTGACTTTTTTTGTCATGCTGCTCTCTTATACAGTTGTACTTCCTGCTTCCTGTCATGTGTCTAGTCACATGGCAGGCCAACCATCCATTTATTAAAGACACACACACACTTAAAATGTTAAGAGTAATAAAATGGCCTAAAAAACATGTAAAACACTTAACACTCTATAATACATTTAAATGATTGTAATAAATAGAGCGGTAAAACACGTCTTTCTAAAAGCCAGCATATTATATAAATAGTGAAGAAAAGGCAAAAGCTTACAGCACCTGGTATTCCCAGGCGGTCTCCCATCCAAGTACTAACCAGGCCCGACGCTGCTTTGCTTCCGAGATCAGACGAGATCGGGCGGTCTCAGCGCAGTATGGCCGTAAGCGAGTACTGCTCCAAAAAGTGGGCTATTTATAGATCAGCCTCCGTAAAAGCCATCTTATTATATAAATAGTGAAGAAAAGGCAAAAGCTTACAGCACCTGGTATTCCCAGGGGGTCTCCCATCCAAGTACTAACCAGGCCCGACGCTGCTTTGCTTCCGAGATCGGGCGCACTCAGCGCAGTATGGCCGTAAGCGAGGACTGCTCCAAAAAGTGGGTTATTTATAGATCAGCCTCCGTAAAAGCCATCATATTATATAAATAGTGAAGAAAAGGCAAAAGTTTACAGCACCTGGTATTCCCAGGCGGTCTCCCATCCAGAGTTACAACATTAAAATGGGGTCAGAATTAACTGTGAGAGATGACTAGTGGTTAAAAGAATGAGACATAAAAGAAGATTGGTTTAAATAGATTTGGTTTTTATACAAGGTTCACATAAAAGACTTTAAAACAACACGATAAAACTAGGTAAATGCTGTTAAAAGAATACAGTTCATTTGTCCATACCCTAAAAACAGTCCAAGAATCCCAGTGTGTTGATAAGTCCAATGTGAGTGTCCACCATTGTATATACAATCCACAGAAAGTGTAATCCAAAGTTTGCAGGTGGTGAATGGAAAGGTGAGCTCTAAAATTAGCAACTCCTTAATCCAACAGTTTGGTGACTTTTTTTGTCATGCTGCTCTCTTATACAGTTGTACTTCCTGCTTCCTGTCATGTGTCTAGTCACATGGCAGGCCAACCATCCATTTATTAAAGACACACACACACACTTAAAATGTTAAGAGTAATAAAATGGCCTAAAAAACATGTAAAACACTTAACACTCTATAATACATTTAAATGATTGTAATAAATAGAGCGGTAAAACACGTCTTTCTAAAAGCCAGCATATTATATAAATAGTGAAGAAAAGGCAAAAGCTTACAGCACCTGGTATTCCCAGGCGGTCTCCCATCCAAGTACTAACCAGGCCCGACGCTGCTTTGCTTCCGAGATCAGACGAGATCGGGCGGTCTCAGCGCAGTATGGCCGTAAGCGAGTACTGCTCCAAAAAGTGGGCTATTTATAGATCAGCCTCCGTAAAAGCCATCTTATTATATAAATAGTGAAGAAAAGGCAAAAGCTTACAGCACCTGGTATTCCCAGGGGGTCTCCCATCCAAGTACTAACCAGGCCCGACGCTGCTTTGCTTCCGAGATCGGGCGCACTCAGCGCAGTATGGCCGTAAGCGAGGACTGCTCCAAAAAGTGGGTTATTTATAGATCAGCCTCCGTAAAAGCCATCATATTATATAAATAGTGAAGAAAAGGCAAAAGTTTACAGCACCTGGTATTCCCAGGCGGTCTCCCATCCAGAGTTACAACATTAAAATGGGGTCAGAATTAACTGTGAGAGATGACTAGTGGTTAAAAGAATGAGACATAAAAGAAGATTGGTTTAAATAGATTTGGTTTTTATACAAGGTTCACATAAAAGACTTTAAAACAACACGATAAAACTAGGTAAATGCTGTTAAAAGAATACAGTTCATTTGTCCATACCCTAAAAACAGTCCAAGAATCCCAGTGTGTTGATAAGTCCAATGTGAGTGTCCACCATTGTATATACAATCCACAGAAAGTGTAATCCAAAGTTTGCAGGTGGTGAATGGAAAGGTGAGCTCTAAAATTAGCAACTCCTTAATCCAACAGTTTGGTGACTTTTTTTGTCATGCTGCTCTCTTATACAGTTGTACTTCCTGCTTCCTGTCATGTGTCTAGTCACATGGCAGGCCAACCATCCATTTATTAAAGACACACACACACTTAAAATGTTAAGAGTAATAAAATGGCCTAAAAAACATGTAAAACACTTAACACTCTATAATACATTTAAATGATTGTAATAAATAGAGCGGTAAAACAAGTCTTTCTAAAAGCCAGCATATTATATAAATAGTGAAGAAAAGGCAAAAGCTTACAGCACCTGGTATTCCCAGGCGGTCTCCCATCCAAGTACTAACCAGGCCCGACGCTGCTTTGCTTCCGAGATCAGACGAGATCGGGCGGTCTCAGCGCAGTATGGCCGTAAGCGAGGGCGCTCCAAAAAGTGGGCTATTTAAAGATCAGCCTCCGTAAAAGCCAGCATATTATATAAATAGTGAAGAAAAGGCAAAAGCTTACAGCACCTGGTATTCCCAGGCGGTCTCCCATCCAGAGTTACAAGATTAAAATGGGGTCAGATTTAACTGTGAGAGATGAGTAGTGGTTAAAAGAATGAGACATAAAAGAAGATTGGTTTAAATAGATTTGGTTTATATACAAGGTTAACATAAAAGACTTTAAAACAACACGATAAAACTAGGTAAATGCTGTTAAAAGAATACAGTTCATTTGTCCATACCCTAAAAACAGTCCAAGAATCCTAGTGTGTTGATAAGTCCAATGTGAGTGTCCACCATTGTATATACAATCCACAGAAAGTGTAATCCAAAGTTTGCAGGTGGTGAATGGAAAGGTGAGCTCTAAAATTAGCAAACTCCTTAATCCAACAGTTTGGTGACTGTCCTTTGTTTGTCATGCTGCTCTCTTATACAGTTGTACTTCCTGCTTCCTGTCATGTGTCTAGTCACATGGCAGGCCAACCATCCATTTATTTAAGACACACACACACTTAAAATGTTAAGAGCAATAAAATGGCCTAAAAAACATGTAAAACACTTAACACTCTATAATACATTTAAATGATTGTAATAAATAGAGCGGTAAAACACGTCTTTCTAAAAGCCAGCATATTATATAAATAGTGAAGAAAAGGCAAAAGCTTACAGCACCTGGTATTCCCAGGCGGTCTCCCATCCAGAGTTACAAGATTAAAATGGGGTCAGATTTAACTGTGAGAGATGACTAGTGGTTAAAAGAATGAGACATAAAAGAAGATTGGTTTAAATAGATTTGGTTTATATACAAGGTTCACATAAAAGACTTTAAAACAACACGATAAAACTAGGTAAATGCTGTTAAAAGAATACAGTTCATTTGTCCATACCCTAAAAACAGTCCAAGAATCCCAGTGTGTTGATAAGTCCAATGTGAGTGTCCACCATTGTATATACAATCCACAGAAAGTGTAATCCAAAGTTTGCAGGTGGTGAATGGAAAGGTGAGCTCTAAAATTAGCAACTCCTTAATCCAACAGTTTGGTGACTTTTTTTGTCATGCTGCTCTCTTATACAGTTGTACTTCCTGCTTCCTGTCATGTGTCTAGTCACATGGCAGGCCAACCATCCATTTATTAAAGACACACACACACACTTAAAATGTTAAGAGTAATAAAATGGCCTAAAAAACATGTAAAACACTTAACACTCTATAATACATTTAAATGATTGTAATAAATAGAGCGGTAAAACACGTCTTTCTAAAAGCCAGCATATTATATAAATAGTGAAGAAAAGGCAAAAGCTTACAGCACCTGGTATTCCCAGGCGGTCTCCCATCCAAGTACTAACCAGGCCCGACGCTGCTTTGCTTCCGAGATCAGACGAGATCGGGCGGTCTCAGCGCAGTATGGCCGTAAGCGAGTACTGCTCCAAAAAGTGGGCTATTTATAGATCAGCCTCCGTAAAAGCCATCTTATTATATAAATAGTGAAGAAAAGGCAAAAGCTTACAGCACCTGGTATTCCCAGGGGGTCTCCCATCCAAGTACTAACCAGGCCCGACGCTGCTTTGCTTCCGAGATCGGGCGCACTCAGCGCAGTATGGCCGTAAGCGAGGACTGCTCCAAAAAGTGGGTTATTTATAGATCAGCCTCCGTAAAAGCCATCATATTATATAAATAGTGAAGAAAAGGCAAAAGTTTACAGCACCTGGTATTCCCAGGCGGTCTCCCATCCAGAGTTACAACATTAAAATGGGGTCAGAATTAACTGTGAGAGATGACTAGTGGTTAAAAGAATGAGACATAAAAGAAGATTGGTTTAAATAGATTTGGTTTTTATACAAGGTTCACATAAAAGACTTTAAAACAACACGATAAAACTAGGTAAATGCTGTTAAAAGAATACAGTTCATTTGTCCATACCCTAAAAACAGTCCAAGAATCCCAGTGTGTTGATAAGTCCAATGTGAGTGTCCACCATTGTATATACAATCCACAGAAAGTGTAATCCAAAGTTTGCAGGTGGTGAATGGAAAGGTGAGCTCTAAAATTAGCAACTCCTTAATCCAACAGTTTGGTGACTTTTTTTGTCATGCTGCTCTCTTATACAGTTGTACTTCCTGCTTCCTGTCATGTGTCTAGTCACATGGCAGGCCAACCATCCATTTATTAAAGACACACACACACTTAAAATGTTAAGAGTAATAAAATGGCCTAAAAAACATGTAAAACACTTAACACTCTATAATACATTTAAATGATTGTAATAAATAGAGCGGTAAAACAAGTCTTTCTAAAAGCCAGCATATTATATAAATAGTGAAGAAAAGGCAAAAGCTTACAGCACCTGGTATTCCCAGGCGGTCTCCCATCCAAGTACTAACCAGGCCCGACGCTGCATTGCTTCCGAGATCAGACGAGATCGGGCGGTCTCAGCGCAGTATGGCCGTAAGCGAGGGCGCTCCAAAAAGTGGGCTATTTAAAGATCAGCCTCCGTAAAAGCCAGCATATTATATAAATAGTGAAGAAAAGGCAAAAGCTTACAGCACCTGGTATTCCCAGGCGGTCTCCCATCTAAGTACTAACCAGGCCCGACGCTGCTTTGCTTCCGAGATCAGACGAGATCGGGCGCTCTCAGCGCAGTATGGCCGTAAGCGAGTACTGCTCCAAAAAGTGGGCTATTTATAGATCAGCCTCCGTAAAAGCCATCATATTATATAAATAGTGAAGAAAAGGCAAAAGCTTACAGCACCTGGTATTCCCAGGCGGTCTCCCATCCAGAGTTACAAGATTAAAATGGGGTCAGATTTAACTGTGAGAGATGACTAGTGGTTAAAAGAATGAGACATAAAAGAAGATTGGTTTAAATAGATTTGGTTTTTATACAAGGTTCACATAAAAGACTTTAAAACAACACGATAAAACTAGGTAAATGCTGTTAAAAGAATACAGTTCATTTGTCCATACCCTAAAAACAGTCCAAGAATCCCAGTGTGTTGATAAGTCCAATGTGAGTGTCCACCATTGTATATACAATCCACAGAAAGTGTAATCCAAAGTTTGCAGGTGGTGAATGGAAAGGTGAGCTCTAAAATTAGCAAACTCCTTAATCCAACAGTTTGGTGACTGTCCTTTGTTTGTCATGCTGCTCTCTTATACAGTTGTACTTCCTGCTTCCTGTCATGTGTCTAGTCACATGGCAGGCCAACCATCCATTTATTTAAGACACACACACACTTAAAATGTTAAGAGCAATAAAATGGCCTAAAAAAACAAGTAAAACACTTAACACTCTATAATACATTTAAATGATTGTAATAAATAGAGCGGTAAAACACGTCTTTCTAAAAGCCAGCATATTATATAAATAGTGAAGAAAAGGCAAAAGCTTACAGCACCTGGTATTCCCAGGCGGTCTCCCATCCAGAGTTACAAGATTAAAATGGGGTCAGATTTAACTGTGAGAGATGACTAGTGGTTAAAAGAATGAGACATAAAAGAAGATTGGTTTAAATAGATTTGGTTTATATACAAGGTTCACATAAAAGACTTTAAAACAACACGATAAAACTAGGTAAATGCTGTTAAAAGAATACAGTTCATTTGTCCATACCCTAAAAACAGTCCAAGAATCCCAGTGTGTTGATAAGTCCAATGTGAGTGTCCACCATTGTATATACAATCCACAGAAAGTGTAATCCAAAGTTTGCAGGTGGTGAATGGAAAGGTGAGCTCTAAAATTAGCAACTCCTTAATCCAACAGTTTGGTGACTTTTTTTGTCATGCTGCTCTCTTATACAGTTGTACTTCCTGCTTCCTGTCATGTGTCTAGTCACATGGCAGGCCAACCATCCATTTATTAAAGACACACACACACACTTAAAATGTTAAGAGTAATAAAATGGCCTAAAAAACATGTAAAACACTTAACACTCTATAATACATTTAAATGATTGTAATAAATAGAGCGGTAAAACACGTCTTTCTAAAAGCCAGCATATTATATAAATAGTGAAGAAAAGGCAAAAGCTTACAGCACCTGGTATTCCCAGGCGGTCTCCCATCCAAGTACTAACCAGGCCCGACGCTGCTTTGCTTCCGAGATCAGACGAGATCGGGCGGTCTCAGCGCAGTATGGCCGTAAGCGAGTACTGCTCCAAAAAGTGGGCTATTTATAGATCAGCCTCCGTAAAAGCCATCTTATTATATAAATAGTGAAGAAAAGGCAAAAGCTTACAGCACCTGGTATTCCCAGGGGGTCTCCCATCCAAGTACTAACCAGGCCCGACGCTGCTTTGCTTCCGAGATCGGGCGCACTCAGCGCAGTATGGCCGTAAGCGAGGACTGCTCCAAAAAGTGGGTTATTTATAGATCAGCCTCCGTAAAAGCCATCATATTATATAAATAGTGAAGAAAAGGCAAAAGTTTACAGCACCTGGTATTCCCAGGCGGTCTCCCATCCAGAGTTACAACATTAAAATGGGGTCAGAATTAACTGTGAGAGATGACTAGTGGTTAAAAGAATGAGACATAAAAGAAGATTGGTTTAAATAGATTTGGTTTTTATACAAGGTTCACATAAAAGACTTTAAAACAACACGATAAAACTAGGTAAATGCTGTTAAAAGAATACAGTTCATTTGTCCATACCCTAAAAACAGTCCAAGAATCCCAGTGTGTTGATAAGTCCAATGTGAGTGTCCACCATTGTATATACAATCCACAGAAAGTGTAATCCAAAGTTTGCAGGTGGTGAATGGAAAGGTGAGCTCTAAAATTAGCAACTCCTTAATCCAACAGTTTGGTGACTTTTTTTGTCATGCTGCTCTCTTATACAGTTGTACTTCCTGCTTCCTGTCATGTGTCTAGTCACATGGCAGGCCAACCATCCATTTATTAAAGACACACACACACTTAAAATGTTAAGAGTAATAAAATGGCCTAAAAAACATGTAAAACACTTAACACTCTATAATACATTTAAATGATTGTAATAAATAGAGCGGTAAAACAAGTCTTTCTAAAAGCCAGCATATTATATAAATAGTGAAGAAAAGGCAAAAGCTTACAGCACCTGGTATTCCCAGGCGGTCTCCCATCCAAGTACTAACCAGGCCCGACGCTGCTTTGCTTCCGAGATCAGACGAGATCGGGCGGTCTCAGCGCAGTATGGCCGTAAGCGAGGGCGCTCCAAAAAGTGGGCTATTTAAAGATCAGCCTCCGTAAAAGCCAGCATATTATATAAATAGTGAAGAAAAGGCAAAAGCTTACAGCACCTGGTATTCCCAGGCGGTCTCCCATCCAGAGTTACAAGATTAAAATGGGGTCAGATTTAACTGTGAGAGATGAGTAGTGGTTAAAAGAATGAGACATAAAAGAAGATTGGTTTAAATAGATTTGGTTTATATACAAGGTTAACATAAAAGACTTTAAAACAACACGATAAAACTAGGTAAATGCTGTTAAAAGAATACAGTTCATTTGTCCATACCCTAAAAACAGTCCAAGAATCCTAGTGTGTTGATAAGTCCAATGTGAGTGTCCACCATTGTATATACAATCCACAGAAAGTGTAATCCAAAGTTTGCAGGTGGTGAATGGAAAGGTGAGCTCTAAAATTAGCAAACTCCTTAATCCAACAGTTTGGTGACTGTCCTTTGTTTGTCATGCTGCTCTCTTATACAGTTGTACTTCCTGCTTCCTGTCATGTGTCTAGTCACATGGCAGGCCAACCATCCATTTATTTAAGACACACACACACTTAAAATGTTAAGAGCAATAAAATGGCCTAAAAAAACATGTAAAACACTTAACACTCTATAATACATTTAAATGATTGTAATAAATAGAGCGGTAAAACACGTCTTTCTAAAAGCCAGCATATTATATAAATAGTGAAGAAAAGGCAAAAGCTTACAGCACCTGGTATTCCCAGGCGGTCTCCCATCCAGAGTTACAAGATTAAAATGGGGTCAGATTTAACTGTGAGAGATGACTAGTGGTTAAAAGAATGAGACATAAAAGAAGATTGGTTTAAATAGATTTGGTTTATATACAAGGTTCACATAAAAGACTTTAAAACAACACGATAAAACTAGGTAAATGCTGTTAAAAGAATACAGTTCATTTGTCCATACCCTAAAAACAGTCCAAGAATCCCAGTGTGTTGATAAGTCCAATGTGAGTGTCCACCATTGTATATACAATCCACAGAAAGTGTAATCCAAAGTTTGCAGGTGGTGAATGGAAAGGTGAGCTCTAAAATTAGCAACTCCTTAATCCAACAGTTTGGTGACTTTTTTTGTCATGCTGCTCTCTTATACAGTTGTACTTCCTGCTTCCTGTCATGTGTCTAGTCACATGGCAGGCCAACCATCCATTTATTAAAGACACACACACACACTTAAAATGTTAAGAGTAATAAAATGGCCTAAAAAACATGTAAAACACTTAACACTCTATAATACATTTAAATGATTGTAATAAATAGAGCGGTAAAACACGTCTTTCTAAAAGCCAGCATATTATATAAATAGTGAAGAAAAGGCAAAAGCTTACAGCACCTGGTATTCCCAGGCGGTCTCCCATCCAAGTACTAACCAGGCCCGACGCTGCTTTGCTTCCGAGATCAGACGAGATCGGGCGGTCTCAGCGCAGTATGGCCGTAAGCGAGTACTGCTCCAAAAAGTGGGCTATTTATAGATCAGCCTCCGTAAAAGCCATCTTATTATATAAATAGTGAAGAAAAGGCAAAAGCTTACAGCACCTGGTATTCCCAGGGGGTCTCCCATCCAAGTACTAACCAGGCCCGACGCTGCTTTGCTTCCGAGATCGGGCGCACTCAGCGCAGTATGGCCGTAAGCGAGGACTGCTCCAAAAAGTGGGTTATTTATAGATCAGCCTCCGTAAAAGCCATCATATTATATAAATAGTGAAGAAAAGGCAAAAGTTTACAGCACCTGGTATTCCCAGGCGGTCTCCCATCCAGAGTTACAACATTAAAATGGGGTCAGAATTAACTGTGAGAGATGACTAGTGGTTAAAAGAATGAGACATAAAAGAAGATTGGTTTAAATAGATTTGGTTTTTATACAAGGTTCACATAAAAGACTTTAAAACAACACGATAAAACTAGGTAAATGCTGTTAAAAGAATACAGTTCATTTGTCCATACCCTAAAAACAGTCCAAGAATCCCAGTGTGTTGATAAGTCCAATGTGAGTGTCCACCATTGTATATACAATCCACAGAAAGTGTAATCCAAAGTTTGCAGGTGGTGAATGGAAAGGTGAGCTCTAAAATTAGCAACTCCTTAATCCAACAGTTTGGTGACTTTTTTTGTCATGCTGCTCTCTTATACAGTTGTACTTCCTGCTTCCTGTCATGTGTCTAGTCACATGGCAGGCCAACCATCCATTTATTAAAGACACACACACACTTAAAATGTTAAGAGTAATAAAATGGCCTAAAAAACATGTAAAACACTTAACACTCTATAATACATTTAAATGATTGTAATAAATAGAGCGGTAAAACAAGTCTTTCTAAAAGCCAGCATATTATATAAATAGTGAAGAAAAGGCAAAAGCTTACAGCACCTGGTATTCCCAGGCGGTCTCCCATCCAAGTACTAACCAGGCCCGACGCTGCATTGCTTCCGAGATCAGACGAGATCGGGCGGTCTCAGCGCAGTATGGCCGTAAGCGAGGGCGCTCCAAAAAGTGGGCTATTTAAAGATCAGCCTCCGTAAAAGCCAGCATATTATATAAATAGTGAAGAAAAGGCAAAAGCTTACAGCACCTGGTATTCCCAGGCGGTCTCCCATCTAAGTACTAACCAGGCCCGACGCTGCTTTGCTTCCGAGATCAGACGAGATCGGGCGCTCTCAGCGCAGTATGGCCGTAAGCGAGTACTGCTCCAAAAAGTGGGCTATTTATAGATCAGCCTCCGTAAAAGCCATCATATTATATAAATAGTGAAGAAAAGGCAAAAGCTTACAGCACCTGGTATTCCCAGGCGGTCTCCCATCCAGAGTTACAAGATTAAAATGGGGTCAGATTTAACTGTGAGAGATGACTAGTGGTTAAAAGAATGAGACATAAAAGAAGATTGGTTTAAATAGATTTGGTTTTTATACAAGGTTCACATAAAAGACTTTAAAACAACACGATAAAACTAGGTAAATGCTGTTAAAAGAATACAGTTCATTTGTCCATACCCTAAAAACAGTCCAAGAATCCCAGTGTGTTGATAAGTCCAATGTGAGTGTCCACCATTGTATATACAATCCACAGAAAGTGTAATCCAAAGTTTGCAGGTGGTGAATGGAAAGGTGAGCTCTAAAATTAGCAAACTCCTTAATCCAACAGTTTGGTGACTGTCCTTTGTTTGTCATGCTGCTCTCTTATACAGTTGTACTTCCTGCTTCCTGTCATGTGTCTAGTCACATGGCAGGCCAACCATCCATTTATTTAAGACACACACACACTTAAAATGTTAAGAGCAATAAAATGGCCTAAAAAAACAAGTAAAACACTTAACACTCTATAATACATTTAAATGATTGTAATAAATAGAGCGGTAAAACACGTCTTTCTAAAAGCCAGCATATTATATAAATAGTGAAGAAAAGGCAAAAGCTTACAGCACCTGGTATTCCCAGGCGGTCTCCCATCCAGAGTTACAAGATTAAAATGGGGTCAGATTTAACTGTGAGAGATGACTAGTGGTTAAAAGAATGAGACATAAAAGAAGATTGGTTTAAATAGATTTGGTTTATATACAAGGTTCACATAAAAGACTTTAAAACAACACGATAAAACTAGGTAAATGCTGTTAAAAGAATACAGTTCATTTGTCCATACCCTAAAAACAGTCCAAGAATCCCAGTGTGTTGATAAGTCCAATGTGAGTGTCCACCATTGTATATACAATCCACAGAAAGTGTAATCCAAAGTTTGCAGGTGGTGAATGGAAAGGTGAGCTCTAAAATTAGCAACTCCTTAATCCAACAGTTTGGTGACTTTTTTTGTCATGCTGCTCTCTTATACAGTTGTACTTCCTGCTTCCTGTCATGTGTCTAGTCACATGGCAGGCCAACCATCCATTTATTAAAGACACACACACACACTTAAAATGTTAAGAGTAATAAAATGGCCTAAAAAACATGTAAAACACTTAACACTCTATAATACATTTAAATGATTGTAATAAATAGAGCGGTAAAACACGTCTTTCTAAAAGCCAGCATATTATATAAATAGTGAAGAAAAGGCAAAAGCTTACAGCACCTGGTATTCCCAGGCGGTCTCCCATCCAAGTACTAACCAGGCCCGACGCTGCTTTGCTTCCGAGATCAGACGAGATCGGGCGGTCTCAGCGCAGTATGGCCGTAAGCGAGTACTGCTCCAAAAAGTGGGCTATTTATAGATCAGCCTCCGTAAAAGCCATCTTATTATATAAATAGTGAAGAAAAGGCAAAAGCTTACAGCACCTGGTATTCCCAGGGGGTCTCCCATCCAAGTACTAACCAGGCCCGACGCTGCTTTGCTTCCGAGATCGGGCGCACTCAGCGCAGTATGGCCGTAAGCGAGGACTGCTCCAAAAAGTGGGTTATTTATAGATCAGCCTCCGTAAAAGCCATCATATTATATAAATAGTGAAGAAAAGGCAAAAGTTTACAGCACCTGGTATTCCCAGGCGGTCTCCCATCCAGAGTTACAACATTAAAATGGGGTCAGAATTAACTGTGAGAGATGACTAGTGGTTAAAAGAATGAGACATAAAAGAAGATTGGTTTAAATAGATTTGGTTTTTATACAAGGTTCACATAAAAGACTTTAAAACAACACGATAAAACTAGGTAAATGCTGTTAAAAGAATACAGTTCATTTGTCCATACCCTAAAAACAGTCCAAGAATCCCAGTGTGTTGATAAGTCCAATGTGAGTGTCCACCATTGTATATACAATCCACAGAAAGTGTAATCCAAAGTTTGCAGGTGGTGAATGGAAAGGTGAGCTCTAAAATTAGCAACTCCTTAATCCAACAGTTTGGTGACTTTTTTTGTCATGCTGCTCTCTTATACAGTTGTACTTCCTGCTTCCTGTCATGTGTCTAGTCACATGGCAGGCCAACCATCCATTTATTAAAGACACACACACACTTAAAATGTTAAGAGTAATAAAATGGCCTAAAAAACATGTAAAACACTTAACACTCTATAATACATTTAAATGATTGTAATAAATAGAGCGGTAAAACAAGTCTTTCTAAAAGCCAGCATATTATATAAATAGTGAAGAAAAGGCAAAAGCTTACAGCACCTGGTATTCCCAGGCGGTCTCCCATCCAAGTACTAACCAGGCCCGACGCTGCATTGCTTCCGAGATCAGACGAGATCGGGCGGTCTCAGCGCAGTATGGCCGTAAGCGAGGGCGCTCCAAAAAGTGGGCTATTTAAAGATCAGCCTCCGTAAAAGCCAGCATATTATATAAATAGTGAAGAAAAGGCAAAAGCTTACAGCACCTGGTATTCCCAGGCGGTCTCCCATCTAAGTACTAACCAGGCCCGACGCTGCTTTGCTTCCGAGATCAGACGAGATCGGGCGCTCTCAGCGCAGTATGGCCGTAAGCGAGTACTGCTCCAAAAAGTGGGCTATTTATAGATCAGCCTCCGTAAAAGCCATCATATTATATAAATAGTGAAGAAAAGGCAAAAGCTTACAGCACCTGGTATTCCCAGGCGGTCTCCCATCCAGAGTTACAAGATTAAAATGGGGTCAGATTTAACTGTGAGAGATGACTAGTGGTTAAAAGAATGAGACATAAAAGAAGATTGGTTTAAATAGATTTGGTTTATATACAAGGTTCACATAAAAAGACTTTAAAACAACACGATAAAACTAGGTAAATGCTGTTAAAAGAATACAGTTCATTTGTCCATACCCTAAAAACAGTCCAAGAATCCCAGTGTGTTGATAAGTCCAATGTGAGTGTCCACCATTGTATATACAATCCACAGAAAGTGTAATCCAAAGTTTGCAGGTGGTGAATGGAAAGGTGAGCTCTAAAATTAGCAAACTCCTTAATCCAACAGTTTGGTGACTGTCCTTTGTATGTCATGCTGCTCTCTTATACAGTTGTACTTCCTGCTTCCTGTCATGTGTCTAGTCACATGGCAGGCCAACCATCCATTTATTTAAGACACACACACACTTAAAATGTTAAGAGCAATAAAATGGCCTAAAAAAACATGTAAAACACTTAACACTCTATAATACATTTAAATGATTGTAATAAATAGAGCGGTAAAACACGTCTTTCTAAAAGCCAGCATATTATATAAATAGTGAAGAAAAGGCAAAAGCTTACAGCACCTGGTATTCCCAGGCGGTCTCCCATCCAAGTACTAACCAGGCCCGACGCTGCTTTGCTTCCGAGATCAGACGAGATTGGGCGGTCTCAGCGCGGTATGGCCGTAAGCGAGGGCTGCTCCAAAAAGTGGCCTATTTAAAGATCAGCCTCCGTAAAAGCCAGCATATTATATAAATAGTGAAGAAAAGGCAAAAGCTTACAGCACCTGGTATTCCCAGGCGGTCTCCCATCCAGAGTTACAAGATTAAAATGGGGTCAGATTTAACTGTGAGAGATGAGTAGTGGTTAAAAGAATGAGACATAAAAGAAGATTGGTTTAAATAGATTTGGTTTATATACAAGGTTAACATAAAAGACTTTAAAACAACACGATAAAACTAGGTAAATGCTGTTAAAAGAATACAGTTCATTTGTCCATACCCTAAAAACAGTCCAAGAATCCTAGTGTGTTGATAAGTCCAATGTGAGTGTCCACCATTGTATATACAATCCACAGAAAGTGTAATCCAAAGTTTGCAGGTGGTGAATGGAAAGGTGAGCTCTAAAATTAGCAAACTCCTTAATCCAACAGTTTGGTGACTGTCCTTTGTTTGTCATGCTGCTCTCTTATACAGTTGTACTTCCTGCTTCCTGTCATGTGTCTAGTCACATGGCAGGCCAACCATCCATTTATTTAAGACACACACACACTTAAAATGTTAAGAGCAATAAAATGGCCTAAAAAAACATGTAAAACACTTAACACTCTATAATACATTTAAATGATTGTAATAAATAGAGCGGTAAAACACGTCTTTCTAAAAGCCAGCATATTATATAAATAGTGAAGAAAAGGCAAAAGCTTACAGCACCTGGTATTCCCAGGCGGTCTCCCTTCCAGAGTTACAAGATTAAAATGGGGTCAGATTTAACTGTGAGAGATGACTAGTGGTTAAAAGAATGAGACATAAAAGAAGATTGGTTTAAATAGATTTGGTTTATATACAAGGTTCACATAAAAGACTTTAAAACAACACGATAAAACTAGGTAAATGCTGTTAAAAGAATACAGTTCATTTGTCCATACCCTAAAAACAGTCCAAGAATCCCAGTGTGTTGATAAGTCCAATGTGAGTGTCCACCATTGTATATACAATCCACAGAAAGTGTAATCCAAAGTTTGCAGGTGGTGAATGGAAAGGTGAGCTCTAAAATTAGCAACTCCTTAATCCAACAGTTTGGTGACTTTTTTTGTCATGCTGCTCTCTTATACAGTTGTACTTCCTGCTTCCTGTCATGTGTCTAGTCACATGGCAGGCCAACCATCCATTTATTAAAGACACACACACACTTAAAATGTTAAGAGTAATAAAATGGCCTAAAAAACATGTAAAACACTTAACACTCTATAATACATTTAAATGATTGTAATAAATAGAGCGGTAAAACACGTCTTTCTAAAAGCCAGCATATTATATAAATAGTGAAGAAAAGGCAAAAGCTTACAGCACCTGGTATTCCCAGGCGGTCTCCCATCCAAGTACTAACCAGGCCCGACGCTGCTTTGCTTCCGAGATCAGACGAGATCGGGCGGTCTCAGCGCAGTATGGCCGTAAGCGAGGGCTGCTCCAAAAAGTGGGCTATTTAAAGATCAGCCTCCGTAAAAGCCAGCATATTATATAAATAGTGAAGAAAAGGCAAAAGCTTACAGCACCTGGTATTCCCAGGCGGTCTCCCATCCAGAGTTACAAGATTAAAATGGGGTCAGATTTAACTGTGAGAGATGAGTAGTGGTTAAAAGAATGAGACATAAAAGAAGATTGGTTTAAATAGATTTGGTTTATATACAAGGTTAACATAAAAGACTTTAAAACAACACGATAAAACTAGGTAAATGCTGTTAAAAGAATACAGTTCATTTGTCCATACCCTAAAAACAGTCCAAGAATCCTAGTGTGTTGATAAGTCCAATGTGAGTGTCCACCATTGTATATACAATCCACAGAAAGTGTAATCCAAAGTTTGCAGGTGGTGAATGGAAAGGTGAGCTCTAAAATTAGCAAACTCCTTAATCCAACAGTTTGGTGACTGTCCTTTGTTTGTCATGCTGCTCTCTTATACAGTTGTACTTCCTGCTTCCTGTCATGTGTCTAGTCACATGGCAGGCCAACCATCCATTTATTTAAGACACACACACACTTAAAATGTTAAGAGCAATAAAATGGCCTAAAAAAACATGTAAAACACTTAACACTCTATAATACATTTAAATGATTGTAATAAATAGAGCGGTAAAACACGTCTTTCTAAAAGCCAGCATATTATATAAATAGTGAAGAAAAGGCAAAAGCTTACAGCACCTGGTATTCCCAGGCGGTCTCCCATCCAAGTACTAACCAGGCCCGACGCTGCTTTGCTTCCGAGATCAGACGAGATCGGGCGGTCTCAGCGCAGTATGGCCGTAAGCGAGGGCTGCTCCAAAAAGTGGGCTATTTAAAGATCAGCCTCCGTAAAAGCCAGCATATTATATAAATAGTGAAGAAAAGGCAAAAGCTTACAGCACCTGGTATTCCCAGGCGGTCTCCCATCTAAGTACTAACCAGGCCCGACGCTGCTTTGCTTCCGAGATCAGACGAGATCGGGCGCTCTCAGCGCAGTATGGCCGTAAGCGAGTACTGCTCCAAAAAGTGGGCTATTTATAGATCAGCCTCCGTAAAAGCCATCATATTATATAAATAGTGAAGAAAAGGCAAAAGCTTACAGCACCTGGTATTCCCAGGCGGTCTCCCATCCAGAGTTACAAGATTAAAATGGGGTCAGATTTAACTGTGAGAGATGACTAGTGGTTAAAAGAATGAGACATAAAAGAAGATTGGTTTAAATAGATTTGGTTTATATACAAGGTTCACATAAAAAGACTTTAAAACAACACGATAAAACTAGGTAAATGCTGTTAAAAGAATACAGTTCATTTGTCCATACCCTAAAAACAGTCCAAGAATCCCAGTGTGTTGATAAGTCCAATGTGAGTGTCCACCATTGTATATACAATCCACAGAAAGTGTAATCCAAAGTTTGCAGGTGGTGAATGGAAAGGTGAGCTCTAAAATTAGCAAACTCCTTAATCCAACAGTTTGGTGACTGTCCTTTGTATGTCATGCTGCTCTCTTATACAGTTGTACTTCCTGCTTCCTGTCATGTGTCTAGTCACATGGCAGGCCAACCATCCATTTATTAAAGACACACACACACACTTAAAATGTTAAGAGTAATAAAATGGCCTAAAAAACATGTAAAACACTTAACACTCTATAATACATTTAAATGATTGTAATAAATAGAGCGGTAAAACACGTCTTTCTAAAAGCCAGCATATTATATAAATAGTGAAGAAAAGGCAAAAGCTTACAGCACCTGGTATTCCCAGGCGGTCTCCCATCCAAGTACTAACCAGGCCCGACGCTGCTTTGCTTCCGAGATCAGACGAGATCGGGCGGTCTCAGCGCAGTATGGCCGTAAGCGAGTACTGCTCCAAAAAGTGGGCTATTTATAGATCAGCCTCCGTAAAAGCCATCTTATTATATAAATAGTGAAGAAAAGGCAAAAGCTTACAGCACCTGGTATTCCCAGGGGGTCTCCCATCCAAGTACTAACCAGGCCCGACGCTGCTTTGCTTCCGAGATCGGGCGCACTCAGCGCAGTATGGCCGTAAGCGAGGACTGCTCCAAAAAGTGGGTTATTTATAGATCAGCCTCCGTAAAAGCCATCATATTATATAAATAGTGAAGAAAAGGCAAAAGTTTACAGCACCTGGTATTCCCAGGCGGTCTCCCATCCAGAGTTACAACATTAAAATGGGGTCAGAATTAACTGTGAGAGATGACTAGTGGTTAAAAGAATGAGACATAAAAGAAGATTGGTTTAAATAGATTTGGTTTTTATACAAGGTTCACATAAAAGACTTTAAAACAACACGATAAAACTAGGTAAATGCTGTTAAAAGAATACAGTTCATTTGTCCATACCCTAAAAACAGTCCAAGAATCCCAGTGTGTTGATAAGTCCAATGTGAGTGTCCACCATTGTATATACAATCCACAGAAAGTGTAATCCAAAGTTTGCAGGTGGTGAATGGAAAGGTGAGCTCTAAAATTAGCAACTCCTTAATCCAACAGTTTGGTGACTTTTTTTGTCATGCTGCTCTCTTATACAGTTGTACTTCCTGCTTCCTGTCATGTGTCTAGTCACATGGCAGGCCAACCATCCATTTATTAAAGACACACACACACTTAAAATGTTAAGAGTAATAAAATGGCCTAAAAAACATGTAAAACACTTAACACTCTATAATACATTTAAATGATTGTAATAAATAGAGCGGTAAAACAAGTCTTTCTAAAAGCCAGCATATTATATAAATAGTGAAGAAAAGGCAAAAGCTTACAGCACCTGGTATTCCCAGGCGGTCTCCCATCCAAGTACTAACCAGGCCCGACGCTGCATTGCTTCCGAGATCAGACGAGATCGGGCGGTCTCAGCGCAGTATGGCCGTAAGCGAGGGCGCTCCAAAAAGTGGGCTATTTAAAGATCAGCCTCCGTAAAAGCCAGCATATTATATAAATAGTGAAGAAAAGGCAAAAGCTTACAGCACCTGGTATTCCCAGGCGGTCTCCCATCTAAGTACTAACCAGGCCCGACGCTGCTTTGCTTCCGAGATCAGACGAGATCGGGCGCTCTCAGCGCAGTATGGCCGTAAGCGAGTACTGCTCCAAAAAGTGGGCTATTTATAGATCAGCCTCCGTAAAAGCCATCATATTATATAAATAGTGAAGAAAAGGCAAAAGCTTACAGCACCTGGTATTCCCAGGCGGTCTCCCATCCAGAGTTACAAGATTAAAATGGGGTCAGATTTAACTGTGAGAGATGACTAGTGGTTAAAAGAATGAGACATAAAAGAAGATTGGTTTAAATAGATTTGGTTTATATACAAGGTTCACATAAAAAGACTTTAAAACAACACGATAAAACTAGGTAAATGCTGTTAAAAGAATACAGTTCATTTGTCCATACCCTAAAAACAGTCCAAGAATCCCAGTGTGTTGATAAGTCCAATGTGAGTGTCCACCATTGTATATACAATCCACAGAAAGTGTAATCCAAAGTTTGCAGGTGGTGAATGGAAAGGTGAGCTCTAAAATTAGCAAACTCCTTAATCCAACAGTTTGGTGACTGTCCTTTGTATGTCATGCTGCTCTCTTATACAGTTGTACTTCCTGCTTCCTGTCATGTGTCTAGTCACATGGCAGGCCAACCATCCATTTATTTAAGACACACACACACTTAAAATGTTAAGAGCAATAAAATGGCCTAAAAAAACATGTAAAACACTTAACACTCTATAATACATTTAAATGATTGTAATAAATAGAGCGGTAAAACACGTCTTTCTAAAAGCCAGCATATTATATAAATAGTGAAGAAAAGGCAAAAGCTTACAGCACCTGGTATTCCCAGGCGGTCTCCCATCCAAGTACTAACCAGGCCCGACGCTGCTTTGCTTCCGAGATCAGACGAGATTGGGCGGTCTCAGCGCGGTATGGCCGTAAGCGAGGGCTGCTCCAAAAAGTGGCCTATTTAAAGATCAGCCTCCGTAAAAGCCAGCATATTATATAAATAGTGAAGAAAAGGCAAAAGCTTACAGCACCTGGTATTCCCAGGCGGTCTCCCATCCAGAGTTACAAGATTAAAATGGGGTCAGATTTAACTGTGAGAGATGAGTAGTGGTTAAAAGAATGAGACATAAAAGAAGATTGGTTTAAATAGATTTGGTTTATATACAAGGTTAACATAAAAGACTTTAAAACAACACGATAAAACTAGGTAAATGCTGTTAAAAGAATACAGTTCATTTGTCCATACCCTAAAAACAGTCCAAGAATCCTAGTGTGTTGATAAGTCCAATGTGAGTGTCCACCATTGTATATACAATCCACAGAAAGTGTAATCCAAAGTTTGCAGGTGGTGAATGGAAAGGTGAGCTCTAAAATTAGCAAACTCCTTAATCCAACAGTTTGGTGACTGTCCTTTGTTTGTCATGCTGCTCTCTTATACAGTTGTACTTCCTGCTTCCTGTCATGTGTCTAGTCACATGGCAGGCCAACCATCCATTTATTTAAGACACACACACACTTAAAATGTTAAGAGCAATAAAATGGCCTAAAAAAACATGTAAAACACTTAACACTCTATAATACATTTAAATGATTGTAATAAATAGAGCGGTAAAACACGTCTTTCTAAAAGCCAGCATATTATATAAATAGTGAAGAAAAGGCAAAAGCTTACAGCACCTGGTATTCCCAGGCGGTCTCCCTTCCAGAGTTACAAGATTAAAATGGGGTCAGATTTAACTGTGAGAGATGACTAGTGGTTAAAAGAATGAGACATAAAAGAAGATTGGTTTAAATAGATTTGGTTTATATACAAGGTTCACATAAAAGACTTTAAAACAACACGATAAAACTAGGTAAATGCTGTTAAAAGAATACAGTTCATTTGTCCATACCCTAAAAACAGTCCAAGAATCCCAGTGTGTTGATAAGTCCAATGTGAGTGTCCACCATTGTATATACAATCCACAGAAAGTGTAATCCAAAGTTTGCAGGTGGTGAATGGAAAGGTGAGCTCTAAAATTAGCAACTCCTTAATCCAACAGTTTGGTGACTTTTTTTGTCATGCTGCTCTCTTATACAGTTGTACTTCCTGCTTCCTGTCATGTGTCTAGTCACATGGCAGGCCAACCATCCATTTATTAAAGACACACACACACTTAAAATGTTAAGAGTAATAAAATGGCCTAAAAAACATGTAAAACACTTAACACTCTATAATACATTTAAATGATTGTAATAAATAGAGCGGTAAAACACGTCTTTCTAAAAGCCAGCATATTATATAAATAGTGAAGAAAAGGCAAAAGCTTACAGCACCTGGTATTCCCAGGCGGTCTCCCATCCAAGTACTAACCAGGCCCGACGCTGCTTTGCTTCCGAGATCAGACGAGATCGGGCGGTCTCAGCGCAGTATGGCCGTAAGCGAGGGCTGCTCCAAAAAGTGGGCTATTTAAAGATCAGCCTCCGTAAAAGCCAGCATATTATATAAATAGTGAAGAAAAGGCAAAAGCTTACAGCACCTGGTATTCCCAGGCGGTCTCCCATCCAGAGTTACAAGATTAAAATGGGGTCAGATTTAACTGTGAGAGATGAGTAGTGGTTAAAAGAATGAGACATAAAAGAAGATTGGTTTAAATAGATTTGGTTTATATACAAGGTTAACATAAAAGACTTTAAAACAACACGATAAAACTAGGTAAATGCTGTTAAAAGAATACAGTTCATTTGTCCATACCCTAAAAACAGTCCAAGAATCCTAGTGTGTTGATAAGTCCAATGTGAGTGTCCACCATTGTATATACAATCCACAGAAAGTGTAATCCAAAGTTTGCAGGTGGTGAATGGAAAGGTGAGCTCTAAAATTAGCAAACTCCTTAATCCAACAGTTTGGTGACTGTCCTTTGTTTGTCATGCTGCTCTCTTATACAGTTGTACTTCCTGCTTCCTGTCATGTGTCTAGTCACATGGCAGGCCAACCATCCATTTATTTAAGACACACACACACTTAAAATGTTAAGAGCAATAAAATGGCCTAAAAAAACATGTAAAACACTTAACACTCTATAATACATTTAAATGATTGTAATAAATAGAGCGGTAAAACACGTCTTTCTAAAAGCCAGCATATTATATAAATAGTGAAGAAAAGGCAAAAGCTTACAGCACCTGGTATTCCCAGGCGGTCTCCCATCCAAGTACTAACCAGGCCCGACGCTGCTTTGCTTCCGAGATCAGACGAGATCGGGCGGTCTCAGCGCAGTATGGCCGTAAGCGAGGGCTGCTCCAAAAAGTGGGCTATTTAAAGATCAGCCTCCGTAAAAGCCAGCATATTATATAAATAGTGAAGAAAAGGCAAAAGCTTACAGCACCTGGTATTCCCAGGCGGTCTCCCATCTAAGTACTAACCAGGCCCGACGCTGCTTTGCTTCCGAGATCAGACGAGATCGGGCGCTCTCAGCGCAGTATGGCCGTAAGCGAGTACTGCTCCAAAAAGTGGGCTATTTATAGATCAGCCTCCGTAAAAGCCATCATATTATATAAATAGTGAAGAAAAGGCAAAAGCTTACAGCACCTGGTATTCCCAGGCGGTCTCCCATCCAGAGTTACAAGATTAAAATGGGGTCAGATTTAACTGTGAGAGATGACTAGTGGTTAAAAGAATGAGACATAAAAGAAGATTGGTTTAAATAGATTTGGTTTATATACAAGGTTCACATAAAAAGACTTTAAAACAACACGATAAAACTAGGTAAATGCTGTTAAAAGAATACAGTTCATTTGTCCATACCCTAAAAACAGTCCAAGAATCCCAGTGTGTTGATAAGTCCAATGTGAGTGTCCACCATTGTATATACAATCCACAGAAAGTGTAATCCAAAGTTTGCAGGTGGTGAATGGAAAGGTGAGCTCTAAAATTAGCAAACTCCTTAATCCAACAGTTTGGTGACTGTCCTTTGTATGTCATGCTGCTCTCTTATACAGTTGTACTTCCTGCTTCCTGTCATGTGTCTAGTCACATGGCAGGCCAACCATCCATTTATTTAAGACACACACACACTTAAAATGTTAAGAGCAATAAAATGGCCTAAAAAAACATGTAAAACACTTAACACTCTATAATACATTTAAATGATTGTAATAAATAGAGCGGTAAAACACGTCTTTCTAAAAGCCAGCATATTATATAAATAGTGAAGAAAAGGCAAAAGCTTACAGCACCTGGTATTCCCAGGCGGTCTGCCATCCAAGTACTAACCAGGCCCGACGCTGCTTTGCTTCCGAGATCAGACGAGATCGGGCGGTCTCAGCGCAGTATGGCCGTAAGCGAGTACTGCTCCAAAAAGTGGGCTATTTATAGATCAGCCTCCGTAAAAGCCATCTTATTATATAAATAGTGAAGAAAAGGCAAAAGCTTACAGCACCTGGTATTCCCAGGGGGTCTCCCATCCAAGTACTAACCAGGCCCGACGCTGCTTTGCTTCCGAGATCGGGCGCACTCAGCGCAGTATGGCCGTAAGCGAGGACTGCTCCAAAAAGTGGGTTATTTATAGATCAGCCTCCGTAAAAGCCATCATATTATATAAATAGTGAAGAAAAGGCAAAAGTTTACAGCACCTGGTATTCCCAGGCGGTCTCCCATCCAGAGTTACAACATTAAAATGGGGTCAGAATTAACTGTGAGAGATGACTAGTGGTTAAAAGAATGAGACATAAAAGAAGATTGGTTTAAATAGATTTGGTTTTTATACAAGGTTCACATAAAAGACTTTAAAACAACACGATAAAACTAGGTAAATGCTGTTAAAAGAATACAGTTCATTTGTCCATACCCTAAAAACAGTCCAAGAATCCCAGTGTGTTGATAAGTCCAATGTGAGTGTCCACCATTGTATATACAATCCACAGAAAGTGTAATCCAAAGTTTGCAGGTGGTGAATGGAAAGGTGAGCTCTAAAATTAGCAACTCCTTAATCCAACAGTTTGGTGACTTTTTTTGTCATGCTGCTCTCTTATACAGTTGTACTTCCTGCTTCCTGTCATGTGTCTAGTCACATGGCAGGCCAACCATCCATTTATTAAAGACACACACACACTTAAAATGTTAAGAGTAATAAAATGGCCTAAAAAACATGTAAAACACTTAACACTCTATAATACATTTAAATGATTGTAATAAATAGAGCGGTAAAACAAGTCTTTCTAAAAGCCAGCATATTATATAAATAGTGAAGAAAAGGCAAAAGCTTACAGCACCTGGTATTCCCAGGCGGTCTCCCATCCAAGTACTAACCAGGCCCGACGCTGCATTGCTTCCGAGATCAGACGAGATCGGGCGGTCTCAGCGCAGTATGGCCGTAAGCGAGGGCGCTCCAAAAAGTGGGCTATTTAAAGATCAGCCTCCGTAAAAGCCAGCATATTATATAAATAGTGAAGAAAAGGCAAAAGCTTACAGCACCTGGTATTCCCAGGCGGTCTCCCATCTAAGTACTAACCAGGCCCGACGCTGCTTTGCTTCCGAGATCAGACGAGATCGGGCGCTCTCAGCGCAGTATGGCCGTAAGCGAGTACTGCTCCAAAAAGTGGGCTATTTATAGATCAGCCTCCGTAAAAGCCATCATATTATATAAATAGTGAAGAAAAGGCAAAAGCTTACAGCACCTGGTATTCCCAGGCGGTCTCCCATCCAGAGTTACAAGATTAAAATGGGGTCAGATTTAACTGTGAGAGATGACTAGTGGTTAAAAGAATGAGACATAAAAGAAGATTGGTTTAAATAGATTTGGTTTATATACAAGGTTCACATAAAAAGACTTTAAAACAACACGATAAAACTAGGTAAATGCTGTTAAAAGAATACAGTTCATTTGTCCATACCCTAAAAACAGTCCAAGAATCCCAGTGTGTTGATAAGTCCAATGTGAGTGTCCACCATTGTATATACAATCCACAGAAAGTGTAATCCAAAGTTTGCAGGTGGTGAATGGAAAGGTGAGCTCTAAAATTAGCAAACTCCTTAATCCAACAGTTTGGTGACTGTCCTTTGTATGTCATGCTGCTCTCTTATACAGTTGTACTTCCTGCTTCCTGTCATGTGTCTAGTCACATGGCAGGCCAACCATCCATTTATTTAAGACACACACACACTTAAAATGTTAAGAGCAATAAAATGGCCTAAAAAAACATGTAAAACACTTAACACTCTATAATACATTTAAATGATTGTAATAAATAGAGCGGTAAAACACGTCTTTCTAAAAG
The DNA here is from genome assembly GCF_049309525.1 of Garra rufa. Taxonomy (NCBI): domain Eukaryota; kingdom Metazoa; phylum Chordata; class Actinopteri; order Cypriniformes; family Cyprinidae; genus Garra; species Garra rufa. The sequence continues at coordinate 8,068,788 of NW_027394278.1, read as the reverse complement.
CCAGCATATTATATAAATAGTGAAGAAAAGGCAAAAGCTTACAGCACCTGGTATTCCCAGGCGGTCTCCCATCCAAGTACTAACCAGGCCCGACGCTGCTTTGCTTCCGAGATCAGACGAGATTGGGCGGTCTCAGCGCGGTATGGCCGTAAGCGAGGGCTGCTCCAAAAAGTGGCCTATTTAAAGATCAGCCTCCGTAAAAGCCAGCATATTATATAAATAGTGAAGAAAAGGCAAAAGCTTACAGCACCTGGTATTCCCAGGCGGTCTCCCATCCAGAGTTACAAGATTAAAATGGGGTCAGATTTAACTGTGAGAGATGAGTAGTGGTTAAAAGAATGAGACATAAAAGAAGATTGGTTTAAATAGATTTGGTTTATATACAAGGTTAACATAAAAGACTTTAAAACAACACGATAAAACTAGGTAAATGCTGTTAAAAGAATACAGTTCATTTGTCCATACCCTAAAAACAGTCCAAGAATCCTAGTGTGTTGATAAGTCCAATGTGAGTGTCCACCATTGTATATACAATCCACAGAAAGTGTAATCCAAAGTTTGCAGGTGGTGAATGGAAAGGTGAGCTCTAAAATTAGCAAACTCCTTAATCCAACAGTTTGGTGACTGTCCTTTGTTTGTCATGCTGCTCTCTTATACAGTTGTACTTCCTGCTTCCTGTCATGTGTCTAGTCACATGGCAGGCCAACCATCCATTTATTTAAGACACACACACACTTAAAATGTTAAGAGCAATAAAATGGCCTAAAAAAACATGTAAAACACTTAACACTCTATAATACATTTAAATGATTGTAATAAATAGAGCGGTAAAACACGTCTTTCTAAAAGCCAGCATATTATATAAATAGTGAAGAAAAGGCAAAAGCTTACAGCACCTGGTATTCCCAGGCGGTCTCCCTTCCAGAGTTACAAGATTAAAATGGGGTCAGATTTAACTGTGAGAGATGACTAGTGGTTAAAAGAATGAGACATAAAAGAAGATTGGTTTAAATAGATTTGGTTTATATACAAGGTTCACATAAAAGACTTTAAAACAACACGATAAAACTAGGTAAATGCTGTTAAAAGAATACAGTTCATTTGTCCATACCCTAAAAACAGTCCAAGAATCCCAGTGTGTTGATAAGTCCAATGTGAGTGTCCACCATTGTATATACAATCCACAGAAAGTGTAATCCAAAGTTTGCAGGTGGTGAATGGAAAGGTGAGCTCTAAAATTAGCAACTCCTTAATCCAACAGTTTGGTGACTTTTTTTGTCATGCTGCTCTCTTATACAGTTGTACTTCCTGCTTCCTGTCATGTGTCTAGTCACATGGCAGGCCAACCATCCATTTATTAAAGACACACACACACTTAAAATGTTAAGAGTAATAAAATGGCCTAAAAAACATGTAAAACACTTAACACTCTATAATACATTTAAATGATTGTAATAAATAGAGCGGTAAAACACGTCTTTCTAAAAGCCAGCATATTATATAAATAGTGAAGAAAAGGCAAAAGCTTACAGCACCTGGTATTCCCAGGCGGTCTCCCATCCAAGTACTAACCAGGCCCGACGCTGCTTTGCTTCCGAGATCAGACGAGATCGGGCGGTCTCAGCGCAGTATGGCCGTAAGCGAGGGCTGCTCCAAAAAGTGGGCTATTTAAAGATCAGCCTCCGTAAAAGCCAGCATATTATATAAATAGTGAAGAAAAGGCAAAAGCTTACAGCACCTGGTATTCCCAGGCGGTCTCCCATCCAGAGTTACAAGATTAAAATGGGGTCAGATTTAACTGTGAGAGATGAGTAGTGGTTAAAAGAATGAGACATAAAAGAAGATTGGTTTAAATAGATTTGGTTTATATACAAGGTTAACATAAAAGACTTTAAAACAACACGATAAAACTAGGTAAATGCTGTTAAAAGAATACAGTTCATTTGTCCATACCCTAAAAACAGTCCAAGAATCCTAGTGTGTTGATAAGTCCAATGTGAGTGTCCACCATTGTATATACAATCCACAGAAAGTGTAATCCAAAGTTTGCAGGTGGTGAATGGAAAGGTGAGCTCTAAAATTAGCAAACTCCTTAATCCAACAGTTTGGTGACTGTCCTTTGTATGTCATGCTGCTCTCTTATACAGTTGTACTTCCTGCTTCCTGTCATGTGTCTAGTCACATGGCAGGCCAACCATCCATTTATTTAAGACACACACACACTTAAAATGTTAAGAGCAATAAAATGGCCTAAAAAAACATGTAAAACACTTAACACTCTATAATACATTTAAATGATTGTAATAAATAGAGCGGTAAAACACGTCTTTCTAAAAGCCAGCATATTATATAAATAGTGAAGAAAAGGCAAAAGCTTACAGCACCTGGTATTCCCAGGCGGTCTGCCATCCAAGTACTAACCAGGCCCGACGCTGCTTTGCTTCCGAGATCAGACGAGATCGGGCGGTCTCAGCGCAGTATGGCCGTAAGCGAGTACTGCTCCAAAAAGTGGGCTATTTATAGATCAGCCTCCGTAAAAGCCATCTTATTATATAAATAGTGAAGAAAAGGCAAAAGCTTACAGCACCTGGTATTCCCAGGGGGTCTCCCATCCAAGTACTAACCAGGCCCGACGCTGCTTTGCTTCCGAGATCGGGCGCACTCAGCGCAGTATGGCCGTAAGCGAGGACTGCTCCAAAAAGTGGGTTATTTATAGATCAGCCTCCGTAAAAGCCATCATATTATATAAATAGTGAAGAAAAGGCAAAAGTTTACAGCACCTGGTATTCCCAGGCGGTCTCCCATCCAGAGTTACAACATTAAAATGGGGTCAGAATTAACTGTGAGAGATGACTAGTGGTTAAAAGAATGAGACATAAAAGAAGATTGGTTTAAATAGATTTGGTTTTTATACAAGGTTCACATAAAAGACTTTAAAACAACACGATAAAACTAGGTAAATGCTGTTAAAAGAATACAGTTCATTTGTCCATACCCTAAAAACAGTCCAAGAATCCCAGTGTGTTGATAAGTCCAATGTGAGTGTCCACCATTGTATATACAATCCACAGAAAGTGTAATCCAAAGTTTGCAGGTGGTGAATGGAAAGGTGAGCTCTAAAATTAGCAACTCCTTAATCCAACAGTTTGGTGACTTTTTTTGTCATGCTGCTCTCTTATACAGTTGTACTTCCTGCTTCCTGTCATGTGTCTAGTCACATGGCAGGCCAACCATCCATTTATTAAAGACACACACACACTTAAAATGTTAAGAGTAATAAAATGGCCTAAAAAACATGTAAAACACTTAACACTCTATAATACATTTAAATGATTGTAATAAATAGAGCGGTAAAACAAGTCTTTCTAAAAGCCAGCATATTATATAAATAGTGAAGAAAAGGCAAAAGCTTACAGCACCTGGTATTCCCAGGCGGTCTCCCATCCAAGTACTAACCAGGCCCGACGCTGCATTGCTTCCGAGATCAGACGAGATCGGGCGGTCTCAGCGCAGTATGGCCGTAAGCGAGGGCGCTCCAAAAAGTGGGCTATTTAAAGATCAGCCTCCGTAAAAGCCAGCATATTATATAAATAGTGAAGAAAAGGCAAAAGCTTACAGCACCTGGTATTCCCAGGCGGTCTCCCATCTAAGTACTAACCAGGCCCGACGCTGCTTTGCTTCCGAGATCAGACGAGATCGGGCGCTCTCAGCGCAGTATGGCCGTAAGCGAGTACTGCTCCAAAAAGTGGGCTATTTATAGATCAGCCTCCGTAAAAGCCATCATATTATATAAATAGTGAAGAAAAGGCAAAAGCTTACAGCACCTGGTATTCCCAGGCGGTCTCCCATCCAGAGTTACAAGATTAAAATGGGGTCAGATTTAACTGTGAGAGATGACTAGTGGTTAAAAGAATGAGACATAAAAGAAGATTGGTTTAAATAGATTTGGTTTATATACAAGGTTCACATAAAAAGACTTTAAAACAACACGATAAAACTAGGTAAATGCTGTTAAAAGAATACAGTTCATTTGTCCATACCCTAAAAACAGTCCAAGAATCCCAGTGTGTTGATAAGTCCAATGTGAGTGTCCACCATTGTATATACAATCCACAGAAAGTGTAATCCAAAGTTTGCAGGTGGTGAATGGAAAGGTGAGCTCTAAAATTAGCAAACTCCTTAATCCAACAGTTTGGTGACTGTCCTTTGTATGTCATGCTGCTCTCTTATACAGTTGTACTTCCTGCTTCCTGTCATGTGTCTAGTCACATGGCAGGCCAACCATCCATTTATTTAAGACACACACACACTTAAAATGTTAAGAGCAATAAAATGGCCTAAAAAAACATGTAAAACACTTAACACTCTATAATACATTTAAATGATTGTAATAAATAGAGCGGTAAAACACGTCTTTCTAAAAGCCAGCATATTATATAAATAGTGAAGAAAAGGCAAAAGCTTACAGCACCTGGTATTCCCAGGCGGTCTCCCATCCAAGTACTAACCAGGCCCGACGCTGCTTTGCTTCCGAGATCAGACGAGATTGGGCGGTCTCAGCGCGGTATGGCCGTAAGCGAGGGCTGCTCCAAAAAGTGGCCTATTTAAAGATCAGCCTCCGTAAAAGCCAGCATATTATATAAATAGTGAAGAAAAGGCAAAAGCTTACAGCACCTGGTATTCCCAGGCGGTCTCCCATCCAGAGTTACAAGATTAAAATGGGGTCAGATTTAACTGTGAGAGATGAGTAGTGGTTAAAAGAATGAGACATAAAAGAAGATTGGTTTAAATAGATTTGGTTTATATACAAGGTTAACATAAAAGACTTTAAAACAACACGATAAAACTAGGTAAATGCTGTTAAAAGAATACAGTTCATTTGTCCATACCCTAAAAACAGTCCAAGAATCCTAGTGTGTTGATAAGTCCAATGTGAGTGTCCACCATTGTATATACAATCCACAGAAAGTGTAATCCAAAGTTTGCAGGTGGTGAATGGAAAGGTGAGCTCTAAAATTAGCAAACTCCTTAATCCAACAGTTTGGTGACTGTCCTTTGTTTGTCATGCTGCTCTCTTATACAGTTGTACTTCCTGCTTCCTGTCATGTGTCTAGTCACATGGCAGGCCAACCATCCATTTATTTAAGACACACACACACTTAAAATGTTAAGAGCAATAAAATGGCCTAAAAAAACATGTAAAACACTTAACACTCTATAATACATTTAAATGATTGTAATAAATAGAGCGGTAAAACACGTCTTTCTAAAAGCCAGCATATTATATAAATAGTGAAGAAAAGGCAAAAGCTTACAGCACCTGGTATTCCCAGGCGGTCTCCCTTCCAGAGTTACAAGATTAAAATGGGGTCAGATTTAACTGTGAGAGATGACTAGTGGTTAAAAGAATGAGACATAAAAGAAGATTGGTTTAAATAGATTTGGTTTATATACAAGGTTCACATAAAAGACTTTAAAACAACACGATAAAACTAGGTAAATGCTGTTAAAAGAATACAGTTCATTTGTCCATACCCTAAAAACAGTCCAAGAATCCCAGTGTGTTGATAAGTCCAATGTGAGTGTCCACCATTGTATATACAATCCACAGAAAGTGTAATCCAAAGTTTGCAGGTGGTGAATGGAAAGGTGAGCTCTAAAATTAGCAACTCCTTAATCCAACAGTTTGGTGACTTTTTTTGTCATGCTGCTCTCTTATACAGTTGTACTTCCTGCTTCCTGTCATGTGTCTAGTCACATGGCAGGCCAACCATCCATTTATTAAAGACACACACACACTTAAAATGTTAAGAGTAATAAAATGGCCTAAAAAACATGTAAAACACTTAACACTCTATAATACATTTAAATGATTGTAATAAATAGAGCGGTAAAACACGTCTTTCTAAAAGCCAGCATATTATATAAATAGTGAAGAAAAGGCAAAAGCTTACAGCACCTGGTATTCCCAGGCGGTCTCCCATCCAAGTACTAACCAGGCCCGACGCTGCTTTGCTTCCGAGATCAGACGAGATCGGGCGGTCTCAGCGCAGTATGGCCGTAAGCGAGGGCTGCTCCAAAAAGTGGGCTATTTAAAGATCAGCCTCCGTAAAAGCCAGCATATTATATAAATAGTGAAGAAAAGGCAAAAGCTTACAGCACCTGGTATTCCCAGGCGGTCTCCCATCCAGAGTTACAAGATTAAAATGGGGTCAGATTTAACTGTGAGAGATGAGTAGTGGTTAAAAGAATGAGACATAAAAGAAGATTGGTTTAAATAGATTTGGTTTATATACAAGGTTAACATAAAAGACTTTAAAACAACACGATAAAACTAGGTAAATGCTGTTAAAAGAATACAGTTCATTTGTCCATACCCTAAAAACAGTCCAAGAATCCTAGTGTGTTGATAAGTCCAATGTGAGTGTCCACCATTGTATATACAATCCACAGAAAGTGTAATCCAAAGTTTGCAGGTGGTGAATGGAAAGGTGAGCTCTAAAATTAGCAAACTCCTTAATCCAACAGTTTGGTGACTGTCCTTTGTTTGTCATGCTGCTCTCTTATACAGTTGTACTTCCTGCTTCCTGTCATGTGTCTAGTCACATGGCAGGCCAACCATCCATTTATTTAAGACACACACACACTTAAAATGTTAAGAGCAATAAAATGGCCTAAAAAAACATGTAAAACACTTAACACTCTATAATACATTTAAATGATTGTAATAAATAGAGCGGTAAAACACGTCTTTCTAAAAGCCAGCATATTATATAAATAGTGAAGAAAAGGCAAAAGCTTACAGCACCTGGTATTCCCAGGCGGTCTCCCATCCAAGTACTAACCAGGCCCGACGCTGCTTTGCTTCCGAGATCAGACGAGATCGGGCGGTCTCAGCGCAGTATGGCCGTAAGCGAGGGCTGCTCCAAAAAGTGGGCTATTTAAAGATCAGCCTCCGTAAAAGCCAGCATATTATATAAATAGTGAAGAAAAGGCAAAAGCTTACAGCACCTGGTATTCCCAGGCGGTCTCCCATCTAAGTACTAACCAGGCCCGACGCTGCTTTGCTTCCGAGATCAGACGAGATCGGGCGCTCTCAGCGCAGTATGGCCGTAAGCGAGTACTGCTCCAAAAAGTGGGCTATTTATAGATCAGCCTCCGTAAAAGCCATCATATTATATAAATAGTGAAGAAAAGGCAAAAGCTTACAGCACCTGGTATTCCCAGGCGGTCTCCCATCCAGAGTTACAAGATTAAAATGGGGTCAGATTTAACTGTGAGAGATGACTAGTGGTTAAAAGAATGAGACATAAAAGAAGATTGGTTTAAATAGATTTGGTTTATATACAAGGTTCACATAAAAAGACTTTAAAACAACACGATAAAACTAGGTAAATGCTGTTAAAAGAATACAGTTCATTTGTCCATACCCTAAAAACAGTCCAAGAATCCCAGTGTGTTGATAAGTCCAATGTGAGTGTCCACCATTGTATATACAATCCACAGAAAGTGTAATCCAAAGTTTGCAGGTGGTGAATGGAAAGGTGAGCTCTAAAATTAGCAAACTCCTTAATCCAACAGTTTGGTGACTGTCCTTTGTATGTCATGCTGCTCTCTTATACAGTTGTACTTCCTGCTTCCTGTCATGTGTCTAGTCACATGGCAGGCCAACCATCCATTTATTTAAGACACACACACACTTAAAATGTTAAGAGCAATAAAATGGCCTAAAAAAACATGTAAAACACTTAACACTCTATAATACATTTAAATGATTGTAATAAATAGAGCGGTAAAACACGTCTTTCTAAAAGCCAGCATATTATATAAATAGTGAAGAAAAGGCAAAAGCTTACAGCACCTGGTATTCCCAGGCGGTCTGCCATCCAAGTACTAACCAGGCCCGACGCTGCTTTGCTTCCGAGATCAGACGAGATCGGGCGGTCTCAGCGCAGTATGGCCGTAAGCGAGTACTGCTCCAAAAAGTGGGCTATTTATAGATCAGCCTCCGTAAAAGCCATCTTATTATATAAATAGTGAAGAAAAGGCAAAAGCTTACAGCACCTGGTATTCCCAGGGGGTCTCCCATCCAAGTACTAACCAGGCCCGACGCTGCTTTGCTTCCGAGATCGGGCGCACTCAGCGCAGTATGGCCGTAAGCGAGGACTGCTCCAAAAAGTGGGTTATTTATAGATCAGCCTCCGTAAAAGCCATCATATTATATAAATAGTGAAGAAAAGGCAAAAGTTTACAGCACCTGGTATTCCCAGGCGGTCTCCCATCCAGAGTTACAACATTAAAATGGGGTCAGAATTAACTGTGAGAGATGACTAGTGGTTAAAAGAATGAGACATAAAAGAAGATTGGTTTAAATAGATTTGGTTTTTATACAAGGTTCACATAAAAGACTTTAAAACAACACGATAAAACTAGGTAAATGCTGTTAAAAGAATACAGTTCATTTGTCCATACCCTAAAAACAGTCCAAGAATCCCAGTGTGTTGATAAGTCCAATGTGAGTGTCCACCATTGTATATACAATCCACAGAAAGTGTAATCCAAAGTTTGCAGGTGGTGAATGGAAAGGTGAGCTCTAAAATTAGCAACTCCTTAATCCAACAGTTTGGTGACTTTTTTTGTCATGCTGCTCTCTTATACAGTTGTACTTCCTGCTTCCTGTCATGTGTCTAGTCACATGGCAGGCCAACCATCCATTTATTAAAGACACACACACACTTAAAATGTTAAGAGTAATAAAATGGCCTAAAAAACATGTAAAACACTTAACACTCTATAATACATTTAAATGATTGTAATAAATAGAGCGGTAAAACAAGTCTTTCTAAAAGCCAGCATATTATATAAATAGTGAAGAAAAGGCAAAAGCTTACAGCACCTGGTATTCCCAGGCGGTCTCCCATCCAAGTACTAACCAGGCCCGACGCTGCATTGCTTCCGAGATCAGACGAGATCGGGCGGTCTCAGCGCAGTATGGCCGTAAGCGAGGGCGCTCCAAAAAGTGGGCTATTTAAAGATCAGCCTCCGTAAAAGCCAGCATATTATATAAATAGTGAAGAAAAGGCAAAAGCTTACAGCACCTGGTATTCCCAGGCGGTCTCCCATCTAAGTACTAACCAGGCCCGACGCTGCTTTGCTTCCGAGATCAGACGAGATCGGGCGCTCTCAGCGCAGTATGGCCGTAAGCGAGTACTGCTCCAAAAAGTGGGCTATTTATAGATCAGCCTCCGTAAAAGCCATCATATTATATAAATAGTGAAGAAAAGGCAAAAGCTTACAGCACCTGGTATTCCCAGGCGGTCTCCCATCCAGAGTTACAAGATTAAAATGGGGTCAGATTTAACTGTGAGAGATGACTAGTGGTTAAAAGAATGAGACATAAAAGAAGATTGGTTTAAATAGATTTGGTTTATATACAAGGTTCACATAAAAAGACTTTAAAACAACACGATAAAACTAGGTAAATGCTGTTAAAAGAATACAGTTCATTTGTCCATACCCTAAAAACAGTCCAAGAATCCCAGTGTGTTGATAAGTCCAATGTGAGTGTCCACCATTGTATATACAATCCACAGAAAGTGTAATCCAAAGTTTGCAGGTGGTGAATGGAAAGGTGAGCTCTAAAATTAGCAAACTCCTTAATCCAACAGTTTGGTGACTGTCCTTTGTATGTCATGCTGCTCTCTTATACAGTTGTACTTCCTGCTTCCTGTCATGTGTCTAGTCACATGGCAGGCCAACCATCCATTTATTTAAGACACACACACACTTAAAATGTTAAGAGCAATAAAATGGCCTAAAAAAACATGTAAAACACTTAACACTCTATAATACATTTAAATGATTGTAATAAATAGAGCGGTAAAACACGTCTTTCTAAAAGCCAGCATATTATATAAATAGTGAAGAAAAGGCAAAAGCTTACAGCACCTGGTATTCCCAGGCGGTCTCCCATCCAAGTACTAACCAGGCCCGACGCTGCTTTGCTTCCGAGATCAGACGAGATTGGGCGGTCTCAGCGCGGTATGGCCGTAAGCGAGGGCTGCTCCAAAAAGTGGCCTATTTAAAGATCAGCCTCCGTAAAAGCCAGCATATTATATAAATAGTGAAGAAAAGGCAAAAGCTTACAGCACCTGGTATTCCCAGGCGGTCTCCCATCCAGAGTTACAAGATTAAAATGGGGTCAGATTTAACTGTGAGAGATGAGTAGTGGTTAAAAGAATGAGACATAAAAGAAGATTGGTTTAAATAGATTTGGTTTATATACAAGGTTAACATAAAAGACTTTAAAACAACACGATAAAACTAGGTAAATGCTGTTAAAAGAATACAGTTCATTTGTCCATACCCTAAAAACAGTCCAAGAATCCTAGTGTGTTGATAAGTCCAATGTGAGTGTCCACCATTGTATATACAATCCACAGAAAGTGTAATCCAAAGTTTGCAGGTGGTGAATGGAAAGGTGAGCTCTAAAATTAGCAAACTCCTTAATCCAACAGTTTGGTGACTGTCCTTTGTTTGTCATGCTGCTCTCTTATACAGTTGTACTTCCTGCTTCCTGTCATGTGTCTAGTCACATGGCAGGCCAACCATCCATTTATTTAAGACACACACACACTTAAAATGTTAAGAGCAATAAAATGGCCTAAAAAAACATGTAAAACACTTAACACTCTATAATACATTTAAATGATTGTAATAAATAGAGCGGTAAAACACGTCTTTCTAAAAGCCAGCATATTATATAAATAGTGAAGAAAAGGCAAAAGCTTACAGCACCTGGTATTCCCAGGCGGTCTCCCTTCCAGAGTTACAAGATTAAAATGGGGTCAGATTTAACTGTGAGAGATGACTAGTGGTTAAAAGAATGAGACATAAAAGAAGATTGGTTTAAATAGATTTGGTTTATATACAAGGTTCACATAAAAGACTTTAAAACAACACGATAAAACTAGGTAAATGCTGTTAAAAGAATACAGTTCATTTGTCCATACCCTAAAAACAGTCCAAGAATCCCAGTGTGTTGATAAGTCCAATGTGAGTGTCCACCATTGTATATACAATCCACAGAAAGTGTAATCCAAAGTTTGCAGGTGGTGAATGGAAAGGTGAGCTCTAAAATTAGCAACTCCTTAATCCAACAGTTTGGTGACTTTTTTTGTCATGCTGCTCTCTTATACAGTTGTACTTCCTGCTTCCTGTCATGTGTCTAGTCACATGGCAGGCCAACCATCCATTTATTAAAGACACACACACACTTAAAATGTTAAGAGTAATAAAATGGCCTAAAAAACATGTAAAACACTTAACACTCTATAATACATTTAAATGATTGTAATAAATAGAGCGGTAAAACACGTCTTTCTAAAAGCCAGCATATTATATAAATAGTGAAGAAAAGGCAAAAGCTTACAGCACCTGGTATTCCCAGGCGGTCTCCCATCCAAGTACTAACCAGGCCCGACGCTGCTTTGCTTCCGAGATCAGACGAGATCGGGCGGTCTCAGCGCAGTATGGCCGTAAGCGAGGGCTGCTCCAAAAAGTGGGCTATTTAAAGATCAGCCTCCGTAAAAGCCAGCATATTATATAAATAGTGAAGAAAAGGCAAAAGCTTACAGCACCTGGTATTCCCAGGCGGTCTCCCATCCAGAGTTACAAGATTAAAATGGGGTCAGATTTAACTGTGAGAGATGAGTAGTGGTTAAAAGAATGAGACATAAAAGAAGATTGGTTTAAATAGATTTGGTTTATATACAAGGTTAACATAAAAGACTTTAAAACAACACGATAAAACTAGGTAAATGCTGTTAAAAGAATACAGTTCATTTGTCCATACCCTAAAAACAGTCCAAGAATCCTAGTGTGTTGATAAGTCCAATGTGAGTGTCCACCATTGTATATACAATCCACAGAAAGTGTAATCCAAAGTTTGCAGGTGGTGAATGGAAAGGTGAGCTCTAAAATTAGCAAACTCCTTAATCCAACAGTTTGGTGACTGTCCTTTGTTTGTCATGCTGCTCTCTTATACAGTTGTACTTCCTGCTTCCTGTCATGTGTCTAGTCACATGGCAGGCCAACCATCCATTTATTTAAGACACACACACACTTAAAATGTTAAGAGCAATAAAATGGCCTAAAAAAACATGTAAAACACTTAACACTCTATAATACATTTAAATGATTGTAATAAATAGAGCGGTAAAACACGTCTTTCTAAAAGCCAGCATATTATATAAATAGTGAAGAAAAGGCAAAAGCTTACAGCACCTGGTATTCCCAGGCGGTCTCCCATCCAAGTACTAACCAGGCCCGACGCTGCTTTGCTTCCGAGATCAGACGAGATCGGGCGGTCTCAGCGCAGTATGGCCGTAAGCGAGGGCTGCTCCAAAAAGTGGGCTATTTAAAGATCAGCCTCCGTAAAAGCCAGCATATTATATAAATAGTGAAGAAAAGGCAAAAGCTTACAGCACCTGGTATTCCCAGGCGGTCTCCCATCTAAGTACTAACCAGGCCCGACGCTGCTTTGCTTCCGAGATCAGACGAGATCGGGCGCTCTCAGCGCAGTATGGCCGTAAGCGAGTACTGCTCCAAAAAGTGGGCTATTTATAGATCAGCCTCCGTAAAAGCCATCATATTATATAAATAGTGAAGAAAAGGCAAAAGCTTACAGCACCTGGTATTCCCAGGCGGTCTCCCATCCAGAGTTACAAGATTAAAATGGGGTCAGATTTAACTGTGAGAGATGACTAGTGGTTAAAAGAATGAGACATAAAAGAAGATTGGTTTAAATAGATTTGGTTTATATACAAGGTTCACATAAAAAGACTTTAAAACAACACGATAAAACTAGGTAAATGCTGTTAAAAGAATACAGTTCATTTGTCCATACCCTAAAAACAGTCCAAGAATCCCAGTGTGTTGATAAGTCCAATGTGAGTGTCCACCATTGTATATACAATCCACAGAAAGTGTAATCCAAAGTTTGCAGGTGGTGAATGGAAAGGTGAGCTCTAAAATTAGCAAACTCCTTAATCCAACAGTTTGGTGACTGTCCTTTGTATGTCATGCTGCTCTCTTATACAGTTGTACTTCCTGCTTCCTGTCATGTGTCTAGTCACATGGCAGGCCAACCATCCATTTATTTAAGACACACACACACTTAAAATGTTAAGAGCAATAAAATGGCCTAAAAAAACATGTAAAACACTTAACACTCTATAATACATTTAAATGATTGTAATAAATAGAGCGGTAAAACACGTCTTTCTAAAAGCCAGCATATTATATAAATAGTGAAGAAAAGGCAAAAGCTTACAGCACCTGGTATTCCCAGGCGGTCTGCCATCCAAGTACTAACCAGGCCCGACGCTGCTTTGCTTCCGAGATCAGACGAGATTGGGCGGTCTCAGCGCGGTATGGCCGTAAGCAAGGGCTACTCCAAAAAGTGGCCTATTTAAAGATCAGCCTCCGTAAAAGCCAGCATATTATATAAATAGTGAAGAAAAGGCAAAAGCTTACAGCACCTGGTATTCCCAGGCGGTCTCCCATCCAGAGTTACAAGATTAAAATGGGGTCAGATTTAACTGTGAGAGATGAGTAGTGGTTAAAAGAATGAGACATAAAAGAAGATTGGTTTAAATAGATTTGGTTTATATACAAGGTTCACATAAAAGACTTTAAAACAACACGATAAAACTAGGTAAATGCTGTTAAAAGAATACAGTTCATTTGTCCATACCCTAAAAACAGTCCAAGAATCCTAGTGTGTTGATAAGTCCAATGTGAGTGTCCACCATTGTATATACAATCCACAGAAAGTGTAATCCAAAGTTTGCAGGTGGTGAATGGAAAGGTGAGCTCTAAAATTAGCAAACTCCTTAATCCAACAGTTTGGTGACTGTCCTTTGTTTGTCATGCTGCTCTCTTATACAGTTGTACTTCCTGCTTCCTGTCATGTGTCTAGTCACATGGCAGGCCAACCATCCATTTATTTAAGACACACACACACTTAAAATGTTAAGAGCAATAAAATGGCCTAAAAAAACATGTAAAACACTTAACACTCTATAATACATTTAAATGATTGTAATAAATAGAGCGGTAAAACACGTCTTTCTAAAAGCCAGCATATTATATAAATAGTGAAGAAAAGGCAAAAGCTTACAGCACCTGGTATTCCCAGGCGGTCTCCCTTCCAGAGTTACAAGATTAAAATGGGGTCAGATTTAACTGTGAGAGATGACTAGTGGTTAAAAGAATGAGACATAAAAGAAGATTGGTTTAAATAGATTTGGTTTATATACAAGGTTCACATAAAAGACTTTAAAACAACACGATAAAACTAGGTAAATGCTGTTAAAAGAATACAGTTCATTTGTCCATACCCTAAAAACAGTCCAAGAATCCCAGTGTGTTGATAAGTCCAATGTGAGTGTCCACCATTGTATATACAATCCACAGAAAGTGTAATCCAAAGTTTGCAGGTGGTGAATGGAAAGGTGAGCTCTAAAATTAGCAACTCCTTAATCCAACAGTTTGGTGACTTTTTTTGTCATGCTGCTCTCTTATACAGTTGTACTTCCTGCTTCCTGTCATGTGTCTAGTCACATGGCAGGCCAACCATCCATTTATTAAAGACACACACACACTTAAAATGTTAAGAGTAATAAAATGGCCTAAAAAACATGTAAAACACTTAACACTCTATAATACATTTAAATGATTGTAATAAATAGAGCGGTAAAACACGTCTTTCTAAAAGCCAGCATATTATATAAATAGTGAAGAAAAGGCAAAAGCTTACAGCACCTGGTATTCCCAGGCGGTCTCCCATCCAAGTACTAACCAGGCCCGACGCTGCTTTGCTTCCAAGATCAGACGAGATCGGGCGGTCTCAGCGCAGTATGGCCGTAAGCGAGGGCTGCTCCAAAAAGTGGGCTATTTAAAGATCAGCCTCCGTAAAAGCCAGCATATTATATAAATAGTGAAGAAAAGGCAAAAGCTTACAGCACCTGGTATTCCCAGGCGGTCTCCCATCCAGAGTTACAAGATTAAAATGGGGTCAGATTTAACTGTGAGAGATGAGTAGTGGTTAAAAGAATGAGACATAAAAGAAGATTGGTTTAAATAGATTTGGTTTATATACAAGGTTAACATAAAAGACTTTAAAACAACACGATAAAACTAGGTAAATGCTGTTAAAAGAATACAGTTCATTTGTCCATACCCTAAAAACAGTCCAAGAATCCTAGTGTGTTGATAAGTCCAATGTGAGTGTCCACCATTGTATATACAATCCACAGAAAGTGTAATCCAAAGTTTGCAGGTGGTGAATGGAAAGGTGAGCTCTAAAATTAGCAAACTCCTTAATCCAACAGTTTGGTGACTGTCCTTTGTTTGTCATGCTGCTCTCTTATACAGTTGTACTTCCTGCTTCCTGTCATGTGTCTAGTCACATGGCAGGCCAACCATCCATTTATTTAAGACACACACACACTTAAAATGTTAAGAGCAATAAAATGGCCTAAAAAAACATGTAAAACACTTAACACTCTATAATACATTTAAATGATTGTAATAAATAGAGCGGTAAAACACGTCTTTCTAAAAGCCAGCATATTATATAAATAGTGAAGAAAAGGCAAAAGCTTACAGCACCTGGTATTCCCAGGCGGTCTCCCATCCAAGTACTAACCAGGCCCGACGCTGCTTTGCTTCCGAGATCAGACGAGATCGGGCGGTCTCAGCGCAGTATGGCCGTAAGCGAGGGCTGCTCCAAAAAGTGGGCTATTTAAAGATCAGCCTCCGTAAAAGCCAGCATATTATATAAATAGTGAAGAAAAGGCAAAAGCTTACAGCACCTGGTATTCCCAGGCGGTCTCCCATCCAGAGTTACAAGATTAAAATGGGGTCAGATTTAACTGTGAGAGATGAGTAGTGGTTAAAAGAATGAGACATAAAAGAAGATTGGTTTAAATAGATTTGGTTTATATACAAGGTTAACATAAAAGACTTTAAAACAACACGATAAAACTAGGTAAATGCTGTTAAAAGAATACAGTTCATTTGTCCATACCCTAAAAACAGTCCAAGAATCCTAGTGTGTTGATAAGTCAAATGTGAGTGTCCACCATTGTATATACAATCCACAAAAAGTGTAATCCAAAGTTTGCAGGTGGTGAATGGAAAGGTGAGCTCTAAAATTAGCAAACTCCTTAATCCAACAGTTTGGTGACTGTCCTTTGTTTGTCATGCTGCTCTCTTATACAGTTGTACTTCCTGCTTCCTGTCATGTGTCTAGTCACATGGCAGGCCAACCATCCATTTATTTAAGACACACACACACTTAAAATGTTAAGAGCAATAAAATGGCCTAAAAAAACATGTAAAACACTTAACACTCTATAATACATTTAAATGATTGTAATAAATAGAGCGGTAAAACACGTCTTTCTAAAAGCCAGCATATTATATAAATAGTGAAGAAAAGGCAAAAGCTTACAGCACCTGGTATTCCCAGGCGGTCTCCCATCCAGAGTTACAAGATTAAAATGGGGTCAGATTTAACTGTGAGAGATGACTAGTGGTTAAAAGAATGAGACATAAAAGAAGATTGGTTTAAATAGATTTGGTTTATATACAAGGTTCACATAAAAGACTTTAAAACAACACGATAAAACTAGGTAAATGCTGTTAAAAGAATACAGTTCATTTGTCCATACCCTAAAAACAGTCCAAGAATCCCAGTGTGTTGATAAGTCCAATGTGAGTGTCCACCATTGTATATACAATCCACAGAAAGTGTAATCCAAAGTTTGCAGGTGGTGAATGGAAAGGTGAGCTCTAAAATTAGCAAACTCCTTAATCCAACAGTTTGGTGACTGTCCTTTGTTTGTCATGCTGCTCTCTTATACAGTTGTACTTCCTGCTTCCTGTCATGTGTCTAGTCACATGGCAGGCCAACCATCCATTTATTTAAGACACACACACACTTAAAATGTTAAGAGCAATAAAATGGCCTAAAAAAACAAGTAAAACACTTAACACTCTATAATACATTTAAATGATTGTAATAAATAGAGCGGTAAAACACGTCTTTCTAAAAGCCAGCATATTATATAAATAGTGAAGAAAAGGCAAAAGCTTACAGCACCTGGTATTCCCAGGCGGTCTCCCATCCAGAGTTACAAGATTAAAATGGGGTCAGATTTAACTGTGAGAGATGACTAGTGGTTAAAAGAATGAGACATAAAAGAAGATTGGTTTAAATAGATTTGGTTTATATACAAGGTTCACATAAAAGACTTTAAAACAACACGATAAAACTAGGTAAATGCTGTTAAAAGAATACAGTTCATTTGTCCATACCCTAAAAACAGTCCAAGAATCCCAGTGTGTTGATAAGTCCAATGTGAGTGTCCACCATTGTATATACAATCCACAGAAAGTGTAATCCAAAGTTTGCAGGTGGTGAATGGAAAGGTGAGCTCTAAAATTAGCAACTCCTTAATCCAACAGTTTGGTGACTTTTTTTGTCATGCTGCTCTCTTATACAGTTGTACTTCCTGCTTCCTGTCATGTGTCTAGTCACATGGCAGGCCAACCATCCATTTATTAAAGACACACACACACACTTAAAATGTTAAGAGTAATAAAATGGCCTAAAAAACATGTAAAACACTTAACACTCTATAATACATTTAAATGATTGTAATAAATAGAGCGGTAAAACACGTCTTTCTAAAAGCCAGCATATTATATAAATAGTGAAGAAAAGGCAAAAGCTTACAGCACCTGGTATTCCCAGGCGGTCTCCCATCCAAGTACTAACCAGGCCCGACGCTGCTTTGCTTCCGAGATCAGACGAGATCGGGCGGTCTCAGCGCAGTATGGCCGTAAGCGAGTACTGCTCCAAAAAGTGGGCTATTTATAGATCAGCCTCCGTAAAAGCCATCTTATTATATAAATAGTGAAGAAAAGGCAAAAGCTTACAGCACCTGGTATTCCCAGGGGGTCTCCCATCCAAGTACTAACCAGGCCCGACGCTGCTTTGCTTCCGAGATCGGGCGCACTCAGCGCAGTATGGCCGTAAGCGAGGACTGCTCCAAAAAGTGGGTTATTTATAGATCAGCCTCCGTAAAAGCCATCATATTATATAAATAGTGAAGAAAAGGCAAAAGTTTACAGCACCTGGTATTCCCAGGCGGTCTCCCATCCAGAGTTACAACATTAAAATGGGGTCAGAATTAACTGTGAGAGATGACTAGTGGTTAAAAGAATGAGACATAAAAGAAGATTGGTTTAAATAGATTTGGTTTTTATACAAGGTTCACATAAAAGACTTTAAAACAACACGATAAAACTAGGTAAATGCTGTTAAAAGAATACAGTTCATTTGTCCATACCCTAAAAACAGTCCAAGAATCCCAGTGTGTTGATAAGTCCAATGTGAGTGTCCACCATTGTATATACAATCCACAGAAAGTGTAATCCAAAGTTTGCAGGTGGTGAATGGAAAGGTGAGCTCTAAAATTAGCAAACTCCTTAATCCAACAGTTTGGTGACTGTCCTTTGTTTGTCATGCTGCTCTCTTATACAGTTGTACTTCCTGCTTCCTGTCATGTGTCTAGTCACATGGCAGGCCAACCATCCATTTATTTAAGACACACACACACTTAAAATGTTAAGAGCAATAAAATGGCCTAAAAAAACATGTAAAACACTTAACACTCTATAATACATTTAAATGATTGTAATAAATAGAGCGGTAAAACACGTCTTTCTAAAAGCCAGCATATTATATAAATAGTGAAGAAAAGGCAAAAGCTTACAGCACCTGGTATTCCCAGGCGGTCTCCCTTCCAGAGTTACAAGATTAAAATGGGGTCAGATTTAACTGTGAGAGATGACTAGTGGTTAAAAGAATGAGACATAAAAGAAGATTGGTTTAAATAGATTTGGTTTATATACAAGGTTCACATAAAAGACTTTAAAACAACACGATAAAACTAGGTAAATGCTGTTAAAAGAATACAGTTCATTTGTCCATACCCTAAAAACAGTCCAAGAATCCCAGTGTGTTGATAAGTCCAATGTGAGTGTCCACCATTGTATATACAATCCACAGAAAGTGTAATCCAAAGTTTGCAGGTGGTGAATGGAAAGGTGAGCTCTAAAATTAGCAACTCCTTAATCCAACAGTTTGGTGACTTTTTTTGTCATGCTGCTCTCTTATACAGTTGTACTTCCTGCTTCCTGTCATGTGTCTAGTCACATGGCAGGCCAACCATCCATTTATTAAAGACACACACACACTTAAAATGTTAAGAGTAATAAAATGGCCTAAAAAACATGTAAAACACTTAACACTCTATAATACATTTAAATGATTGTAATAAATAGAGCGGTAAAACACGTCTTTCTAAAAGCCAGCATATTATATAAATAGTGAAGAAAAGGCAAAAGCTTACAGCACCTGGTATTCCCAGGCGGTCTCCCATCCAAGTACTAACCAGGCCCGACGCTGCTTTGCTTCCAAGATCAGACGAGATCGGGCGGTCTCAGCGCAGTATGGCCGTAAGCGAGGGCTGCTCCAAAAAGTGGGCTATTTAAAGATCAGCCTCCGTAAAAGCCAGCATATTATATAAATAGTGAAGAAAAGGCAAAAGCTTACAGCACCTGGTATTCCCAGGCGGTCTCCCATCCAGAGTTACAAGATTAAAATGGGGTCAGATTTAACTGTGAGAGATGAGTAGTGGTTAAAAGAATGAGACATAAAAGAAGATTGGTTTAAATAGATTTGGTTTATATACAAGGTTAACATAAAAGACTTTAAAACAACACGATAAAACTAGGTAAATGCTGTTAAAAGAATACAGTTCATTTGTCCATACCCTAAAAACAGTCCAAGAATCCTAGTGTGTTGATAAGTCCAATGTGAGTGTCCACCATTGTATATACAATCCACAGAAAGTGTAATCCAAAGTTTGCAGGTGGTGAATGGAAAGGTGAGCTCTAAAATTAGCAAACTCCTTAATCCAACAGTTTGGTGACTGTCCTTTGTTTGTCATGCTGCTCTCTTATACAGTTGTACTTCCTGCTTCCTGTCATGTGTCTAGTCACATGGCAGGCCAACCATCCATTTATTTAAGACACACACACACTTAAAATGTTAAGAGCAATAAAATGGCCTAAAAAAACATGTAAAACACTTAACACTCTATAATACATTTAAATGATTGTAATAAATAGAGCGGTAAAACACGTCTTTCTAAAAGCCAGCATATTATATAAATAGTGAAGAAAAGGCAAAAGCTTACAGCACCTGGTATTCCCAGGCGGTCTCCCATCCAAGTACTAACCAGGCCCGACGCTGCTATGCTTCCGAGATCAGACGAGATCGGGCGGTCTCAGCGCAGTATGGCCGTAAGCGAGGGCTGCTCCAAAAAGTGGGCTATTTAAAGATCAGCCTCCGTAAAAGCCAGCATATTATATAAATAGTGAAGAAAAGGCAAAAGCTTACAGCACCTGGTATTCCCAGGCGGTCTCCCATCCAGAGTTACAAGATTAAAATGGGGTCAGATTTAACTGTGAGAGATGAGTAGTGGTTAAAAGAATGAGACATAAAAGAAGATTGGTTTAAATAGATTTGGTTTATATACAAGGTTAACATAAAAGACTTTAAAACAACACGATAAAACTAGGTAAATGCTGTTAAAAGAATACAGTTCATTTGTCCATACCCTAAAAACAGTCCAAGAATCCTAGTGTGTTGATAAGTCAAATGTGAGTGTCCACCATTGTATATACAATCCACAAAAAGTGTAATCCAAAGTTTGCAGGTGGTGAATGGAAAGGTGAGCTCTAAAATTAGCAAACTCCTTAATCCAACAGTTTGGTGACTGTCCTTTGTTTGTCATGCTGCTCTCTTATACAGTTGTACTTCCTGCTTCCTGTCATGTGTCTAGTCACATGGCAGGCCAACCATCCATTTATTTAAGACACACACACACTTAAAATGTTAAGAGCAATAAAATGGCCTAAAAAAACATGTAAAACACTTAACACTCTATAATACATTTAAATGATTGTAATAAATAGAGCGGTAAAACACGTCTTTCTAAAAGCCAGCATATTATATAAATAGTGAAGAAAAGGCAAAAGCTTACAGCACCTGGTATTCCCAGGCGGTCTCCCATCCAGAGTTACAAGATTAAAATGGGGTCAGATTTAACTGTGAGAGATGACTAGTGGTTAAAAGAATGAGACATAAAAGAAGATTGGTTTAAATAGATTTGGTTTATATACAAGGTTCACATAAAAGACTTTAAAACAACACGATAAAACTAGGTAAATGCTGTTAAAAGAATACAGTTCATTTGTCCATACCCTAAAAACAGTCCAAGAATCCCAGTGTGTTGATAAGTCCAATGTGAGTGTCCACCATTGTATATACAATCCACAGAAAGTGTAATCCAAAGTTTGCAGGTGGTGAATGGAAAGGTGAGCTCTAAAATTAGCAAACTCCTTAATCCAACAGTTTGGTGACTGTCCTTTGTTTGTCATGCTGCTCTCTTATACAGTTGTACTTCCTGCTTCCTGTCATGTGTCTAGTCACATGGCAGGCCAACCATCCATTTATTTAAGACACACACACACTTAAAATGTTAAGAGCAATAAAATGGCCTAAAAAAACAAGTAAAACACTTAACACTCTATAATACATTTAAATGATTGTAATAAATAGAGCGGTAAAACACGTCTTTCTAAAAGCCAGCATATTATATAAATAGTGAAGAAAAGGCAAAAGCTTACAGCACCTGGTATTCCCAGGCGGTCTCCCATCCAGAGTTACAAGATTAAAATGGGGTCAGATTTAACTGTGAGAGATGACTAGTGGTTAAAAGAATGAGACATAAAAGAAGATTGGTTTAAATAGATTTGGTTTATATACAAGGTTCACATAAAAGACTTTAAAACAACACGATAAAACTAGGTAAATGCTGTTAAAAGAATACAGTTCATTTGTCCATACCCTAAAAACAGTCCAAGAATCCCAGTGTGTTGATAAGTCCAATGTGAGTGTCCACCATTGTATATACAATCCACAGAAAGTGTAATCCAAAGTTTGCAGGTGGTGAATGGAAAGGTGAGCTCTAAAATTAGCAACTCCTTAATCCAACAGTTTGGTGACTTTTTTTGTCATGCTGCTCTCTTATACAGTTGTACTTCCTGCTTCCTGTCATGTGTCTAGTCACATGGCAGGCCAACCATCCATTTATTAAAGACACACACACACACTTAAAATGTTAAGAGTAATAAAATGGCCTAAAAAACATGTAAAACACTTAACACTCTATAATACATTTAAATGATTGTAATAAATAGAGCGGTAAAACACGTCTTTCTAAAAGCCAGCATATTATATAAATAGTGAAGAAAAGGCAAAAGCTTACAGCACCTGGTATTCCCAGGCGGTCTCCCATCCAAGTACTAACCAGGCCCGACGCTGCTTTGCTTCCGAGATCAGACGAGATCGGGCAGTCTCAGCGCAGTATGGCCGTAAGCGAGTACTGCTCCAAAAAGTGGGCTATTTATAGATCAGCCTCCGTAAAAGCCATCTTATTATATAAATAGTGAAGAAAAGGCAAAAGCTTACAGCACCTGGTATTCCCAGGGGGTCTCCCATCCAAGTACTAACCAGGCCCGACGCTGCTTTGCTTCCGAGATCGGGCGCACTCAGCGCAGTATGGCCGTAAGCGAGGACTGCTCCAAAAAGTGGGTTATTTATAGATCAGCCTCCGTAAAAGCCATCATATTATATAAATAGTGAAGAAAAGGCAAAAGTTTACAGCACCTGGTATTCCCAGGCGGTCTCCCATCCAGAGTTACAACATTAAAATGGGGTCAGAATTAACTGTGAGAGATGACTAGTGGTTAAAAGAATGAGACATAAAAGAAGATTGGTTTAAATAGATTTGGTTTTTATACAAGGTTCACATAAAAGACTTTAAAACAACACGATAAAACTAGGTAAATGCTGTTAAAAGAATACAGTTCATTTGTCCATACCCTAAAAACAGTCCAAGAATCCCAGTGTGTTGATAAGTCCAATGTGAGTGTCCACCATTGTATATACAATCCACAGAAAGTGTAATCCAAAGTTTGCAGGTGGTGAATGGAAAGGTGAGCTCTAAAATTAGCAACTCCTTAATCCAACAGTTTGGTGACTTTTTTTGTCATGCTGCTCTCTTATACAGTTGTACTTCCTGCTTCCTGTCATGTGTCTAGTCACATGGCAGGCCAACCATCCATTTATTAAAGACACACACACACTTAAAATGTTAAGAGTAATAAAATGGCCTAAAAAACATGTAAAACACTTAACACTCTATAATACATTTAAATGATTGTAATAAATAGAGCGGTAAAACAAGTCTTTCTAAAAGCCAGCATATTATATAAATAGTGAAGAAAAGGCAAAAGCTTACAGCACCTGGTATTCCCAGGCGGTCTCCCATCCAAGTACTAACCAGGCCCGACGCTGCTTTGCTTCCGAGATCAGACGAGATCGGGCGGTCTCAGCGCAGTATGGCCGTAAGCGAGGGCGCTCCAAAAAGTGGGCTATTTAAAGATCAGCCTCCGTAAAAGCCAGCATATTATATAAATAGTGAAGAAAAGGCAAAAGCTTACAGCACCTGGTATTCCCAGGCGGTCTCCCATCCAGAGTTACAAGATTAAAATGGGGTCAGATTTAACTGTGAGAGATGAGTAGTGGTTAAAAGAATGAGACATAAAAGAAGATTGGTTTAAATAGATTTGGTTTATATACAAGGTTAACATAAAAGACTTTAAAACAACACGATAAAACTAGGTAAATGCTGTTAAAAGAATACAGTTCATTTGTCCATACCCTAAAAACAGTCCAAGAATCCTAGTGTGTTGATAAGTCCAATGTGAGTGTCCACCATTGTATATACAATCCACAGAAAGTGTAATCCAAAGTTTGCAGGTGGTGAATGGAAAGGTGAGCTCTAAAATTAGCAAACTCCTTAATCCAACAGTTTGGTGACTGTCCTTTGTTTGTCATGCTGCTCTCTTATACAGTTGTACTTCCTGCTTCCTGTCATGTGTCTAGTCACATGGCAGGCCAACCATCCATTTATTTAAGACACACACACACTTAAAATGTTAAGAGCAATAAAATGGCCTAAAAAAACATGTAAAACACTTAACACTCTATAATACATTTAAATGATTGTAATAAATAGAGCGGTAAAACACGTCTTTCTAAAAGCCAGCATATTATATAAATAGTGAAGAAAAGGCAAAAGCTTACAGCACCTGGTATTCCCAGGCGGTCTCCCATCCAGAGTTACAAGATTAAAATGGGGTCAGATTTAACTGTGAGAGATGACTAGTGGTTAAAAGAATGAGACATAAAAGAAGATTGGTTTAAATAGATTTGGTTTATATACAAGGTTCACATAAAAGACTTTAAAACAACACGATAAAACTAGGTAAATGCTGTTAAAAGAATACAGTTCATTTGTCCATACCCTAAAAACAGTCCAAGAATCCCATTGTGTTGATAAGTCCAATGTGAGTGTCCACCATTGTATATACAATCCACAGAAAGTGTAATCCAAAGTTTGCAGGTGGTGAATGGAAAGGTGAGCTCTAAAATTAGCAACTCCTTAATCCAACAGTTTGGTGACTTTTTTTGTCATGCTGCTCTCTTATACAGTTGTACTTCCTGCTTCCTGTCATGTGTCTAGTCACATGGCAGGCCAACCATCCATTTATTAAAGACACACACACACACTTAAAATGTTAAGAGTAATAAAATGGCCTAAAAAACATGTAAAACACTTAACACTCTATAATACATTTAAATGATTGTAATAAATAGAGCGGTAAAACACGTCTTTCTAAAAGCCAGCATATTATATAAATAGTGAAGAAAAGGCAAAAGCTTACAGCACCTGGTATTCCCAGGCGGTCTCCCATCCAAGTACTAACCAGGCCCGACGCTGCTTTGCTTCCGAGATCAGACGAGATCGGGCGGTCTCAGCGCAGTATGGCCGTAAGCGAGTACTGCTCCAAAAAGTGGGCTATTTATAGATCAGCCTCCGTAAAAGCCATCTTATTATATAAATAGTGAAGAAAAGGCAAAAGCTTACAGCACCTGGTATTCCCAGGGGGTCTCCCATCCAAGTACTAACCAGGCCCGACGCTGCTTTGCTTCCGAGATCGGGCGCACTCAGCGCAGTATGGCCGTAAGCGAGGACTGCTCCAAAAAGTGGGTTATTTATAGATCAGCCTCCGTAAAAGCCATCATATTATATAAATAGTGAAGAAAAGGCAAAAGTTTACAGCACCTGGTATTCCCAGGCGGTCTCCCATCCAGAGTTACAACATTAAAATGGGGTCAGAATTAACTGTGAGAGATGACTAGTGGTTAAAAGAATGAGACATAAAAGAAGATTGGTTTAAATAGATTTGGTTTTTATACAAGGTTCACATAAAAGACTTTAAAACAACACGATAAAACTAGGTAAATGCTGTTAAAAGAATACAGTTCATTTGTCCATACCCTAAAAACAGTCCAAGAATCCCAGTGTGTTGATAAGTCCAATGTGAGTGTCCACCATTGTATATACAATCCACAGAAAGTGTAATCCAAAGTTTGCAGGTGGTGAATGGAAAGGTGAGCTCTAAAATTAGCAACTCCTTAATCCAACAGTTTGGTGACTTTTTTTGTCATGCTGCTCTCTTATACAGTTGTACTTCCTGCTTCCTGTCATGTGTCTAGTCACATGGCAGGCCAACCATCCATTTATTAAAGACACACACACACTTAAAATGTTAAGAGTAATAAAATGGCCTAAAAAACATGTAAAACACTTAACACTCTATAATACATTTAAATGATTGTAATAAATAGAGCGGTAAAACACGTCTTTCTAAAAGCCAGCATATTATATAAATAGTGAAGAAAAGGCAAAAGCTTACAGCACCTGGTATTCCCAGGCGGTCTCCCATCCAAGTACTAACCAGGCCCGACGCTGCTTTGCTTCCGAGATCAGACGAGATCGGGCGGTCTCAGCGCAGTATGGCCGTAAGCGAGGGCTGCTCCAAAAAGTGGGCTATTTAAAGATCAGCCTCCGTAAAAGCCAGCATATTATATAAATAGTGAAGAAAAGGCAAAAGCTTACAGCACCTGGTATTCCCAGGCGGTCTCCCATCCAGAGTTACAAGATTAAAATGGGGTCAGATTTAACTGTGAGAGATGAGTAGTGGTTAAAAGAATGAGACATAAAAGAAGATTGGTTTAAATAGATTTGGTTTATATACAAGGTTAACATAAAAGACTTTAAAACAACACGATAAAACTAGGTAAATGCTGTTAAAAGAATACAGTTCATTTGTCCATACCCTAAAAACAGTCCAAGAATCCTAGTGTGTTGATAAGTCCAATGTGAGTGTCCACCATTGTATATACAATCCACAGAAAGTGTAATCCAAAGTTTGCAGGTGGTGAATGGAAAGGTGAGCTCTAAAATTAGCAAACTCCTTAATCCAACAGTTTGGTGACTGTCCTTTGTTTGTCATGCTGCTCTCTTATACAGTTGTACTTCCTGCTTCCTGTCATGTGTCTAGTCACATGGCAGGCCAACCATCCATTTATTTAAGACACACACACACTTAAAATGTTAAGAGCAATAAAATGGCCTAAAAAAACATGTAAAACACTTAACACTCTATAATACATTTAAATGATTGTAATAAATAGAGCGGTAAAACACGTCTTTCTAAAAGCCAGCATATTATATAAATAGTGAAGAAAAGGCAAAAGCTTACAGCACCTGGTATTCCCAGGCGGTCTCCCATCCAAGTACTAACCAGGCCCGACGCTGCTTTGCTTCCGAGATCAGACGAGATCGGGCGGTCTCAGCGCAGTATGGCCGTAAGCGAGGGCTGCTCCAAAAAGTGGGCTATTTAAAGATCAGCCTCCGTAAAAGCCAGCATATTATATAAATAGTGAAGAAAAGGCAAAAGCTTACAGCACCTGGTATTCCCAGGCGGTCTCCCATCCAGAGTTACAAGATTAAAATGGGGTCAGATTTAACTGTGAGAGATGAGTAGTGGTTAAAAGAATGAGACATAAAAGAAGATTGGTTTAAATAGATTTGGTTTATATACAAGGTTAACATAAAAGACTTTAAAACAACACGATAAAACTAGGTAAATGCTGTTAAAAGAATACAGTTCATTTGTCCATACCCTAAAAACAGTCCAAGAATCCTAGTGTGTTGATAAGTCAAATGTGAGTGTCCACCATTGTATATACAATCCACAAAAAGTGTAATCCAAAGTTTGCAGGTGGTGAATGGAAAGGTGAGCTCTAAAATTAGCAAACTCCTTAATCCAACAGTTTGGTGACTGTCCTTTGTTTGTCATGCTGCTCTCTTATACAGTTGTACTTCCTGCTTCCTGTCATGTGTCTAGTCACATGGCAGGCCAACCATCCATTTATTTAAGACACACACACACTTAAAATGTTAAGAGCAATAAAATGGCCTAAAAAAACATGTAAAACACTTAACACTCTATAATACATTTAAATGATTGTAATAAATAGAGCGGTAAAACACGTCTTTCTAAAAGCCAGCATATTATATAAATAGTGAAGAAAAGGCAAAAGCTTACAGCACCTGGTATTCCCAGGCGGTCTCCCATCCAGAGTTACAAGATTAAAATGGGGTCAGATTTAACTGTGAGAGATGACTAGTGGTTAAAAGAATGAGACATAAAAGAAGATTGGTTTAAATAGATTTGGTTTATATACAAGGTTCACATAAAAGACTTTAAAACAACACGATAAAACTAGGTAAATGCTGTTAAAAGAATACAGTTCATTTGTCCATACCCTAAAAACAGTCCAAGAATCCCAGTGTGTTGATAAGTCCAATGTGAGTGTCCACCATTGTATATACAATCCACAGAAAGTGTAATCCAAAGTTTGCAGGTGGTGAATGGAAAGGTGAGCTCTAAAATTAGCAAACTCCTTAATCCAACAGTTTGGTGACTGTCCTTTGTTTGTCATGCTGCTCTCTTATACAGTTGTACTTCCTGCTTCCTGTCATGTGTCTAGTCACATGGCAGGCCAACCATCCATTTATTTAAGACACACACACACTTAAAATGTTAAGAGCAATAAAATGGCCTAAAAAAACAAGTAAAACACTTAACACTCTATAATACATTTAAATGATTGTAATAAATAGAGCGGTAAAACACGTCTTTCTAAAAGCCAGCATATTATATAAATAGTGAAGAAAAGGCAAAAGCTTACAGCACCTGGTATTCCCAGGCGGTCTCCCATCCAGAGTTACAAGATTAAAATGGGGTCAGATTTAACTGTGAGAGATGACTAGTGGTTAAAAGAATGAGACATAAAAGAAGATTGGTTTAAATAGATTTGGTTTATATACAAGGTTCACATAAAAGACTTTAAAACAACACGATAAAACTAGGTAAATGCTGTTAAAAGAATACAGTTCATTTGTCCATACCCTAAAAACAGTCCAAGAATCCCAGTGTGTTGATAAGTCCAATGTGAGTGTCCACCATTGTATATACAATCCACAGAAAGTGTAATCCAAAGTTTGCAGGTGGTGAATGGAAAGGTGAGCTCTAAAATTAGCAACTCCTTAATCCAACAGTTTGGTGACTTTTTTTGTCATGCTGCTCTCTTATACAGTTGTACTTCCTGCTTCCTGTCATGTGTCTAGTCACATGGCAGGCCAACCATCCATTTATTAAAGACACACACACACACTTAAAATGTTAAGAGTAATAAAATGGCCTAAAAAACATGTAAAACACTTAACACTCTATAATACATTTAAATGATTGTAATAAATAGAGCGGTAAAACACGTCTTTCTAAAAGCCAGCATATTATATAAATAGTGAAGAAAAGGCAAAAGCTTACAGCACCTGGTATTCCCAGGCGGTCTCCCATCCAAGTACTAACCAGGCCCGACGCTGCTTTGCTTCCGAGATCAGACGAGATCGGGCGGTCTCAGCGCAGTATGGCCGTAAGCGAGTACTGCTCCAAAAAGTGGGCTATTTATAGATCAGCCTCCGTAAAAGCCATCTTATTATATAAATAGTGAAGAAAAGGCAAAAGCTTACAGCACCTGGTATTCCCAGGGGGTCTCCCATCCAAGTACTAACCAGGCCCGACGCTGCTTTGCTTCCGAGATCGGGCGCACTCAGCGCAGTATGGCCGTAAGCGAGGACTGCTCCAAAAAGTGGGTTATTTATAGATCAGCCTCCGTAAAAGCCATCATATTATATAAATAGTGAAGAAAAGGCAAAAGTTTACAGCACCTGGTATTCCCAGGCGGTCTCCCATCCAGAGTTACAACATTAAAATGGGGTCAGAATTAACTGTGAGAGATGACTAGTGGTTAAAAGAATGAGACATAAAAGAAGATTGGTTTAAATAGATTTGGTTTTTATACAAGGTTCACATAAAAGACTTTAAAACAACACGATAAAACTAGGTAAATGCTGTTAAAAGAATACAGTTCATTTGTCCATACCCTAAAAACAGTCCAAGAATCCCAGTGTGTTGATAAGTCCAATGTGAGTGTCCACCATTGTATATACAATCCACAGAAAGTGTAATCCAAAGTTTGCAGGTGGTGAATGGAAAGGTGAGCTCTAAAATTAGCAACTCCTTAATCCAACAGTTTGGTGACTTTTTTTGTCATGCTGCTCTCTTATACAGTTGTACTTCCTGCTTCCTGTCATGTGTCTAGTCACATGGCAGGCCAACCATCCATTTATTAAAGACACACACACACTTAAAATGTTAAGAGTAATAAAATGGCCTAAAAAACATGTAAAACACTTAACACTCTATAATACATTTAAATGATTGTAATAAATAGAGCGGTAAAACAAGTCTTTCTAAAAGCCAGCATATTATATAAATAGTGAAGAAAAGGCAAAAGCTTACAGCACCTGGTATTCCCAGGCGGTCTCCCATCCAAGTACTAACCAGGCCCGACGCTGCTTTGCTTCCGAGATCAGACGAGATCGGGCGGTCTCAGCGCAGTATGGCCGTAAGCGAGGGCTGCTCCAAAAAGTGGGCTATTTAAAGATCAGCCTCCGTAAAAGCCAGCATATTATATAAATAGTGAAGAAAAGGCAAAAGCTTACAGCACCTGGTATTCCCAGGCGGTCTCCCATCCAGAGTTACAAGATTAAAATGGGGTCAGATTTAACTGTGAGAGATGACTAGTGGTTAAAAGAATGAGACATAAAAGAAGATTGGTTTAAATAGATTTGGTTTATATACAAGGTTCACATAAAAGACTTTAAAACAACACGATAAAACTAGGTAAATGCTGTTAAAAGAATACAGTTCATTTGTCCATACCCTAAAAACAGTCCAAGAATCCCAGTGTGTTGATAAGTCCAATGTGAGTGTCCACCATTGTATATACAATCCACAGAAAGTGTAATCCAAAGTTTGCAGGTGGTGAATGGAAAGGTGAGCTCTAAAATTAGCAAACTCCTTAATCCAACAGTTTGGTGACTGTCCTTTGTTTGTCATGCTGCTCTCTTATACAGTTGTACTTCCTGCTTCCTGTCATGTGTCTAGTCACATGGCAGGCCAACCATCCATTTATTTAAGACACACACACACTTAAAATGTTAAGAGCAATAAAATGGCCTAAAAAAACAAGTAAAACACTTAACACTCTATAATACATTTAAATGATTGTAATAAATAGAGCGGTAAAACACGTCTTTCTAAAAGCCAGCATATTATATAAATAGTGAAGAAAAGGCAAAAGCTTACAGCACCTGGTATTCCCAGGCGGTCTCCCATCCAGAGTTACAAGATTAAAATGGGGTCAGATTTAACTGTGAGAGATGACTAGTGGTTAAAAGAATGAGACATAAAAGAAGATTGGTTTAAATAGATTTGGTTTATATACAAGGTTCACATAAAAGACTTTAAAACAACACGATAAAACTAGGTAAATGCTGTTAAAAGAATACAGTTCATTTGTCCATACCCTAAAAACAGTCCAAGAATCCCAGTGTGTTGATAAGTCCAATGTGAGTGTCCACCATTGTATATACAATCCACAGAAAGTGTAATCCAAAGTTTGCAGGTGGTGAATGGAAAGGTGAGCTCTAAAATTAGCAACTCCTTAATCCAACAGTTTGGTGACTTTTTTTGTCATGCTGCTCTCTTATACAGTTGTACTTCCTGCTTCCTGTCATGTGTCTAGTCACATGGCAGGCCAACCATCCATTTATTAAAGACACACACACACACTTAAAATGTTAAGAGTAATAAAATGGCCTAAAAAACATGTAAAACACTTAACACTCTATAATACATTTAAATGATTGTAATAAATAGAGCGGTAAAACACGTCTTTCTAAAAGCCAGCATATTATATAAATAGTGAAGAAAAGGCAAAAGCTTACAGCACCTGGTATTCCCAGGCGGTCTCCCATCCAAGTACTAACCAGGCCCGACGCTGCTTTGCTTCCGAGATCAGACGAGATCGGGCGGTCTCAGCGCAGTATGGCCGTAAGCGAGTACTGCTCCAAAAAGTGGGCTATTTATAGATCAGCCTCCGTAAAAGCCATCTTATTATATAAATAGTGAAGAAAAGGCAAAAGCTTACAGCACCTGGTATTCCCAGGGGGTCTCCCATCCAAGTACTAACCAGGCCCGACGCTGCTTTGCTTCCGAGATCGGGCGCACTCAGCGCAGTATGGCCGTAAGCGAGGACTGCTCCAAAAAGTGGGTTATTTATAGATCAGCCTCCGTAAAAGCCATCATATTATATAAATAGTGAAGAAAAGGCAAAAGTTTACAGCACCTGGTATTCCCAGGCGGTCTCCCATCCAGAGTTACAACATTAAAATGGGGTCAGAATTAACTGTGAGAGATGACTAGTGGTTAAAAGAATGAGACATAAAAGAAGATTGGTTTAAATAGATTTGGTTTTTATACAAGGTTCACATAAAAGACTTTAAAACAACACGATAAAACTAGGTAAATGCTGTTAAAAGAATACAGTTCATTTGTCCATACCCTAAAAACAGTCCAAGAATCCCAGTGTGTTGATAAGTCCAATGTGAGTGTCCACCATTGTATATACAATCCACAGAAAGTGTAATCCAAAGTTTGCAGGTGGTGAATGGAAAGGTGAGCTCTAAAATTAGCAACTCCTTAATCCAACAGTTTGGTGACTTTTTTTGTCATGCTGCTCTCTTATACAGTTGTACTTCCTGCTTCCTGTCATGTGTCTAGTCACATGGCAGGACAACCATCCATTTATTAAAGACACACACACACTTAAAATGTTAAGAGTAATAAAATGGCCTAAAAAACATGTAAAACACTTAACACTCTATAATACATTTAAATGATTGTAATAAATAGAGCGGTAAAACAAGTCTTTCTAAAAGCCAGCATATTATATAAATAGTGAAGAAAAGGCAAAAGCTTACAGCACCTGGTATTCCCAGGCGGTCTCCCATCCAAGTACTAACCAGGCCCGACGCTGCTTTGCTTCCGAGATCAGACGAGATCCGGCGGTCTCAGCGCAGTATGGCCGTAAGCGAGGGCGCTCCAAAAAGTGGGCTATTTAAAGATCAGCCTCCGTAAAAGCCAGCATATTATATAAATAGTGAAGAAAAGGCAAAAGCTTACAGCACCTGGTATTCCCAGGCGGTCTCCCATCCAGAGTTACAAGATTAAAATGGGGTCAGATTTAACTGTGAGAGATGAGTAGTGGTTAAAAGAATGAGACATAAAAGAAGATTGGTTTAAATAGATTTGGTTTATATACAAGGTTAACATAAAAGACTTTAAAACAACACGATAAAACTAGGTAAATGCTGTTAAAAGAATACAGTTCATTTGTCCATACCCTAAAAACAGTCCAAGAATCCTAGTGTGTTGATAAGTCCAATGTGAGTGTCCACCATTGTATATACAATCCACAGAAAGTGTAATCCAAAGTTTGCAGGTGGTGAATGGAAAGGTGAGCTCTAAAATTAGCAAACTCCTTAATCCAACAGTTTGGTGACTGTCCTTTGTTTGTCATGCTGCTCTCTTATACAGTTGTACTTCCTGCTTCCTGTCATGTGTCTAGTCACATGGCAGGCCAACCATCCATTTATTTAAGACACACACACACTTAAAATGTTAAGAGCAATAAAATGGCCTAAAAAAACATGTAAAACACTTAACACTCTATAATACATTTAAATGATTGTAATAAATAGAGCGGTAAAACACGTCTTTCTAAAAGCCAGCATATTATATAAATAGTGAAGAAAAGGCAAAAGCTTACAGCACCTGGTATTCCCAGGCGGTCTCCCATCCAGAGTTACAAGATTAAAATGGGGTCAGATTTAACTGTGAGAGATGACTAGTGGTTAAAAGAATGAGACATAAAAGAAGATTGGTTTAAATAGATTTGGTTTATATACAAGGTTCACATAAAAGACTTTAAAACAACACGATAAAACTAGGTAAATGCTGTTAAAAGAATACAGTTCATTTGTCCATACCCTAAAAACAGTCCAAGAATCCCAGTGTGTTGATAAGTCCAATGTGAGTGTCCACCATTGTATATACAATCCACAGAAAGTGTAATCCAAAGTTTGCAGGTGGTGAATGGAAAGGTGAGCTCTAAAATTAGCAACTCCTTAATCCAACAGTTTGGTGACTTTTTTTGTCATGCTGCTCTCTTATACAGTTGTACTTCCTGCTTCCTGTCATGTGTCTAGTCACATGGCAGGCCAACCATCCATTTATTAAAGACACACACACACACTTAAAATGTTAAGAGTAATAAAATGGCCTAAAAAAC
The DNA here is from genome assembly GCF_049309525.1 of Garra rufa. Taxonomy (NCBI): domain Eukaryota; kingdom Metazoa; phylum Chordata; class Actinopteri; order Cypriniformes; family Cyprinidae; genus Garra; species Garra rufa. Next base: position 8,034,842 of record NW_027394278.1, on the reverse strand, counting down.
ATGTAAAACACTTAACACTCTATAATACATTTAAATGATTGTAATAAATAGAGCGGTAAAACACGTCTTTCTAAAAGCCAGCATATTATATAAATAGTGAAGAAAAGGCAAAAGCTTACAGCACCTGGTATTCCCAGGCGGTCTCCCATCCAAGTACTAACCAGGCCCGACGCTGCTTTGCTTCCGAGATCAGACGAGATCGGGCGGTCTCAGCGCAGTATGGCCGTAAGCGAGTACTGCTCCAAAAAGTGGGCTATTTATAGATCAGCCTCCGTAAAAGCCATCTTATTATATAAATAGTGAAGAAAAGGCAAAAGCTTACAGCACCTGGTATTCCCAGGGGGTCTCCCATCCAAGTACTAACCAGGCCCGACGCTGCTTTGCTTCCGAGATCGGGCGCACTCAGCGCAGTATGGCCGTAAGCGAGGACTGCTCCAAAAAGTGGGTTATTTATAGATCAGCCTCCGTAAAAGCCATCATATTATATAAATAGTGAAGAAAAGGCAAAAGTTTACAGCACCTGGTATTCCCAGGCGGTCTCCCATCCAGAGTTACAACATTAAAATGGGGTCAGAATTAACTGTGAGAGATGACTAGTGGTTAAAAGAATGAGACATAAAAGAAGATTGGTTTAAATAGATTTGGTTTTTATACAAGGTTCACATAAAAGACTTTAAAACAACACGATAAAACTAGGTAAATGCTGTTAAAAGAATACAGTTCATTTGTCCATACCCTAAAAACAGTCCAAGAATCCCAGTGTGTTGATAAGTCCAATGTGAGTGTCCACCATTGTATATACAATCCACAGAAAGTGTAATCCAAAGTTTGCAGGTGGTGAATGGAAAGGTGAGCTCTAAAATTAGCAACTCCTTAATCCAACAGTTTGGTGACTTTTTTTGTCATGCTGCTCTCTTATACAGTTGTACTTCCTGCTTCCTGTCATGTGTCTAGTCACATGGCAGGCCAACCATCCATTTATTAAAGACACACACACACTTAAAATGTTAAGAGTAATAAAATGGCCTAAAAAACATGTAAAACACTTAACACTCTATAATACATTTAAATGATTGTAATAAATAGAGCGGTAAAACAAGTCTTTCTAAAAGCCAGCATATTATATAAATAGTGAAGAAAAGGCAAAAGCTTACAGCACCTGGTATTCCCAGGGGGTCTCCCATCCAAGTACTAACCAGGCCCGACGCTGCTTTGCTTCCGAGATCGGGCGCACTCAGCGCAGTATGGCCGTAAGCGAGGACTGCTCCAAAAAGTGGGTTATTTATAGATCAGCCTCCGTAAAAGCCATCATATTATATAAATAGTGAAGAAAAGGCAAAAGTTTACAGCACCTGGTATTCCCAGGCGGTCTCCCATCCAGAGTTACAACATTAAAATGGGGTCAGAATTAACTGTGAGAGATGACTAGTGGTTAAAAGAATGAGACATAAAAGAAGATTGGTTTAAATAGATTTGGTTTTTATACAAGGTTCACATAAAAGACTTTAAAACAACACGATAAAACTAGGTAAATGCTGTTAAAAGAATACAGTTCATTTGTCCATACCCTAAAAACAGTCCAAGAATCCCAGTGTGTTGATAAGTCCAATGTGAGTGTCCACCATTGTATATACAATCCACAGAAAGTGTAATCCAAAGTTTGCAGGTGGTGAATGGAAAGGTGAGCTCTAAAATTAGCAACTCCTTAATCCAACAGTTTGGTGACTTTTTTTGTCATGCTGCTCTCTTATACAGTTGTACTTCCTGCTTCCTGTCATGTGTCTAGTCACATGGCAGGACAACCATCCATTTATTAAAGACACACACACACTTAAAATGTTAAGAGTAATAAAATGGCCTAAAAAACATGTAAAACACTTAACACTCTATAATACATTTAAATGATTGTAATAAATAGAGCGGTAAAACAAGTCTTTCTAAAAGCCAGCATATTATATAAATAGTGAAGAAAAGGCAAAAGCTTACAGCACCTGGTATTCCCAGGCGGTCTCCCATCCAAGTACTAACCAGGCCCGACGCTGCTTTGCTTCCGAGATCAGACGAGATCGGGCGGTCTCAGCGCAGTATGGCCGTAAGCGAGGGCGCTCCAAAAAGTGGGCTATTTAAAGATCAGCCTCCGTAAAAGCCAGCATATTATATAAATAGTGAAGAAAAGGCAAAAGCTTACAGCACCTGGTATTCCCAGGCGGTCTCCCATCCAGAGTTACAAGATTAAAATGGGGTCAGATTTAACTGTGAGAGATGAGTAGTGGTTAAAAGAATGAGACATAAAAGAAGATTGGTTTAAATAGATTTGGTTTATATACAAGGTTAACATAAAAGACTTTAAAACAACACGATAAAACTAGGTAAATGCTGTTAAAAGAATACAGTTCATTTGTCCATACCCTAAAAACAGTCCAAGAATCCTAGTGTGTTGATAAGTCCAATGTGAGTGTCCACCATTGTATATACAATCCACAGAAAGTGTAATCCAAAGTTTGCAGGTGGTGAATGGAAAGGTGAGCTCTAAAATTAGCAAACTCCTTAATCCAACAGTTTGGTGACTGTCCTTTGTTTGTCATGCTGCTCTCTTATACAGTTGTACTTCCTGCTTCCTGTCATGTGTCTAGTCACATGGCAGGCCAACCATCCATTTATTTAAGACACACACACACTTAAAATGTTAAGAGCAATAAAATGGCCTAAAAAAACATGTAAAACACTTAACACTCTATAATACATTTAAATGATTGTAATAAATAGAGCGGTAAAACACGTCTTTCTAAAAGCCAGCATATTATATAAATAGTGAAGAAAAGGCAAAAGCTTACAGCACCTGGTATTCCCAGGCGGTCTCCCATCCAGAGTTACAAGATTAAAATGGGGTCAGATTTAACTGTGAGAGATGACTAGTGGTTAAAAGAATGAGACATAAAAGAAGATTGGTTTAAATAGATTTGGTTTATATACAAGGTTCACATAAAAGACTTTAAAACAACACGATAAAACTAGGTAAATGCTGTTAAAAGAATACAGTTCATTTGTCCATACCCTAAAAACAGTCCAAGAATCCCAGTGTGTTGATAAGTCCAATGTGAGTGTCCACCATTGTATATACAATCCACAGAAAGTGTAATCCAAAGTTTGCAGGTGGTGAATGGAAAGGTGAGCTCTAAAATTAGCAACTCCTTAATCCAACAGTTTGGTGACTTTTTTTGTCATGCTGCTCTCTTATACAGTTGTACTTCCTGCTTCCTGTCATGTGTCTAGTCACATGGCAGGCCAACCATCCATTTATTAAAGACACACACACACACTTAAAATGTTAAGAGTAATAAAATGGCCTAAAAAACATGTAAAACACTTAACACTCTATAATACATTTAAATGATTGTAATAAATAGAGCGGTAAAACACGTCTTTCTAAAAGCCAGCATATTATATAAATAGTGAAGAAAAGGCAAAAGCTTACAGCACCTGGTATTCCCAGGCGGTCTCCCATCCAAGTACTAACCAGGCCCGACGCTGCTTTGCTTCCGAGATCAGACGAGATCGGGCGGTCTCAGCGCAGTATGGCCGTAAGCGAGTACTGCTCCAAAAAGTGGGCTATTTATAGATCAGCCTCCGTAAAAGCCATCTTATTATATAAATAGTGAAGAAAAGGCAAAAGCTTACAGCACCTGGTATTCCCAGGGGGTCTCCCATCCAAGTACTAACCAGGCCCGACGCTGCTTTGCTTCCGAGATCGGGCGCACTCAGCGCAGTATGGCCGTAAGCGAGGACTGCTCCAAAAAGTGGGTTATTTATAGATCAGCCTCCGTAAAAGCCATCATATTATATAAATAGTGAAGAAAAGGCAAAAGTTTACAGCACCTGGTATTCCCAGGCGGTCTCCCATCCAGAGTTACAACATTAAAATGGGGTCAGAATTAACTGTGAGAGATGACTAGTGGTTAAAAGAATGAGACATAAAAGAAGATTGGTTTAAATAGATTTGGTTTTTATACAAGGTTCACATAAAAGACTTTAAAACAACACGATAAAACTAGGTAAATGCTGTTAAAAGAATACAGTTCATTTGTCCATACCCTAAAAACAGTCCAAGAATCCCAGTGTGTTGATAAGTCCAATGTGAGTGTCCACCATTGTATATACAATCCACAGAAAGTGTAATCCAAAGTTTGCAGGTGGTGAATGGAAAGGTGAGCTCTAAAATTAGCAACTCTTTAATCCAACAGTTTGGTGACTTTTTTTGTCATGCTGCTCTCTTATACAGTTGTACTTCCTGCTTCCTGTCATGTGTCTAGTCACATGGCAGGCCAACCATCCATTTATTAAAGACACACACACACTTAAAATGTTAAGAGTAATAAAATGGCCTAAAAAACATGTAAAACACTTAACACTCTATAATACATTTAAATGATTGTAATAAATAGAGCGGTAAAACAAGTCTTTCTAAAAGCCAGCATATTATATAAATAGTGAAGAAAAGGCAAAAGCTTACAGCACCTGGTATTCCCAGGCGGTCTCCCATCCAAGTACTAACCAGGCCCGACGCTGCATTGCTTCCGAGATCAGACGAGATCGGGCGGTCTCAGCGCAGTATGGCCGTAAGCGAGGGCGCTCCAAAAAGTGGGCTATTTAAAGATCAGCCTCCGTAAAAGCCAGCATATTATATAAATAGTGAAGAAAAGGCAAAAGCTTACAGCACCTGGTATTCCCAGGCGGTCTCCCATCCAGAGTTACAAGATTAAAATGGGGTCAGATTTAACTGTGAGAGATGAGTAGTGGTTAAAAGAATGAGACATAAAAGAAGATTGGTTTAAATAGATTTGGTTTATATACAAGGTTAACATAAAAGACTTTAAAACAACACGATAAAACTAGGTAAATGCTGTTAAAAGAATACAGTTCATTTGTCCATACCCTAAAAACAGTCCAAGAATCCTAGTGTGTTGATAAGTCCAATGTGAGTGTCCACCATTGTATATACAATCCACAGAAAGTGTAATCCAAAGTTTGCAGGTGGTGAATGGAAAGGTGAGCTCTAAAATTAGCAAACTCCTTAATCCAACAGTTTGGTGACTGTCCTTTGTTTGTCATGCTGCTCTCTTATACAGTTGTACTTCCTGCTTCCTGTCATGTGTCTAGTCACATGGCAGGCCAACCATCCATTTATTTAAGACACACACACACTTAAAATGTTAAGAGCAATAAAATGGCCTAAAAAAACATGTAAAACACTTAACACTCTATAATACATTTAAATGATTGTAATAAATAGAGCGGTAAAACACGTCTTTCTAAAAGCCAGCATATTATATAAATAGTGAAGAAAAGGCAAAAGCTTACAGCACCTGGTATTCCCAGGCGGTCTCCCTTCCAGAGTTACAAGATTAAAATGGGGTCAGATTTAACTGTGAGAGATGACTAGTGGTTAAAAGAATGAGACATAAAAGAAGATTGGTTTAAATAGATTTGGTTTATATACAAGGTTCACATAAAAGACTTTAAAACAACACGATAAAACTAGGTAAATGCTGTTAAAAGAATACAGTTCATTTGTCCATACCCTAAAAACAGTCCAAGAATCCCAGTGTGTTGATAAGTCCAATGTGAGTGTCCACCATTGTATATACAATCCACAGAAAGTGTAATCCAAAGTTTGCAGGTGGTGAATGGAAAGGTGAGCTCTAAAATTAGCAACTCCTTAATCCAACAGTTTGGTGACTTTTTTTGTCATGCTGCTCTCTTATACAGTTGTACTTCCTGCTTCCTGTCATGTGTCTAGTCACATGGCAGGCCAACCATCCATTTATTAAAGACACACACACACTTAAAATGTTAAGAGTAATAAAATGGCCTAAAAAACATGTAAAACACTTAACACTCTATAATACATTTAAATGATTGTAATAAATAGAGCGGTAAAACACGTCTTTCTAAAAGCCAGCATATTATATAAATAGTGAAGAAAAGGCAAAAGCTTACAGCACCTGGTATTCCCAGGCGGTCTCCCATCCAAGTACTAACCAGGCCCGACGCTGCTTTGCTTCCGAGATCAGACGAGATCGGGCGGTCTCAGCGCAGTATGGCCGTAAGCGAGGGCTGCTCCAAAAAGTGGGCTATTTAAAGATCAGCCTCCGTAAAAGCCAGCATATTATATAAATAGTGAAGAAAAGGCAAAAGCTTACAGCACCTGGTATTCCCAGGCGGTCTCCCATCCAGAGTTACAAGATTAAAATGGGGTCAGATTTAACTGTGAGAGATGAGTAGTGGTTAAAAGAATGAGACATAAAAGAAGATTGGTTTAAATAGATTTGGTTTATATACAAGGTTAACATAAAAGACTTTAAAACAACACGATAAAACTAGGTAAATGCTGTTAAAAGAATACAGTTCATTTGTCCATACCCTAAAAACAGTCCAAGAATCCTAGTGTGTTGATAAGTCCAATGTGAGTGTCCACCATTGTATATACAATCCACAGAAAGTGTAATCCAAAGTTTGCAGGTGGTGAATGGAAAGGTGAGCTCTAAAATTAGCAAACTCCTTAATCCAACAGTTTGGTGACTGTCCTTTGTTTGTCATGCTGCTCTCTTATACAGTTGTACTTCCTGCTTCCTGTCATGTGTCTAGTCACATGGCAGGCCAACCATCCATTTATTTAAGACACACACACACTTAAAATGTTAAGAGCAATAAAATGGCCTAAAAAAACATGTAAAACACTTAACACTCTATAATACATTTAAATGATTGTAATAAATAGAGCGGTAAAACACGTCTTTCTAAAAGCCAGCATATTATATAAATAGTGAAGAAAAGGCAAAAGCTTACAGCACCTGGTATTCCCAGGCGGTCTCCCATCCAGAGTTACAAGATTAAAATGGGGTCAGATTTAACTGTGAGAGATGACTAGTGGTTAAAAGAATGAGACATAAAAGAAGATTGGTTTAAATAGATTTGGTTTATATACAAGGTTCACATAAAAGACTTTAAAACAACACGATAAAACTAGGTAAATGCTGTTAAAAGAATACAGTTCATTTGTCCATACCCTAAAAACAGTCCAAGAATCCCAGTGTGTTGATAAGTCCAATGTGAGTGTCCACCATTGTATATACAATCCACAGAAAGTGTAATCCAAAGTTTGCAGGTGGTGAATGGAAAGGTGAGCTCTAAAATTAGCAAACTCCTTAATCCAACAGTTTGGTGACTGTCCTTTGTTTGTCATGCTGCTCTCTTATACAGTTGTACTTCCTGCTTCCTGTCATGTGTCTAGTCACATGGCAGGCCAACCATCCATTTATTTAAGACACACACACACTTAAAATGTTAAGAGCAATAAAATGGCCTAAAAAAACAAGTAAAACACTTAACACTCTATAATACATTTAAATGATTGTAATAAATAGAGCGGTAAAACACGTCTTTCTAAAAGCCAGCATATTATATAAATAGTGAAGAAAAGGCAAAAGCTTACAGCACCTGGTATTCCCAGGCGGTCTCCCATCCAGAGTTACAAGATTAAAATGGGGTCAGATTTAACTGTGAGAGATGACTAGTGGTTAAAAGAATGAGACATAAAAGAAGATTGGTTTAAATAGATTTGGTTTATATACAAGGTTCACATAAAAGACTTTAAAACAACACGATAAAACTAGGTAAATGCTGTTAAAAGAATACAGTTCATTTGTCCATACCCTAAAAACAGTCCAAGAATCCCAGTGTGTTGATAAGTCCAATGTGAGTGTCCACCATTGTATATACAATCCACAGAAAGTGTAATCCAAAGTTTGCAGGTGGTGAATGGAAAGGTGAGCTCTAAAATTAGCAACTCCTTAATCCAACAGTTTGGTGACTTTTTTTGTCATGCTGCTCTCTTATACAGTTGTACTTCCTGCTTCCTGTCATGTGTCTAGTCACATGGCAGGCCAACCATCCATTTATTAAAGACACACACACACACTTAAAATGTTAAGAGTAATAAAATGGCCTAAAAAACATGTAAAACACTTAACACTCTATAATACATTTAAATGATTGTAATAAATAGAGCGGTAAAACACGTCTTTCTAAAAGCCAGCATATTATATAAATAGTGAAGAAAAGGCAAAAGCTTACAGCACCTGGTATTCCCAGGCGGTCTCCCATCCAAGTACTAACCAGGCCCGACGCTGCTTTGCTTCCGAGATCAGACGAGATCGGGCGGTCTCAGCGCAGTATGGCCGTAAGCGAGTACTGCTCCAAAAAGTGGGCTATTTATAGATCAGCCTCCGTAAAAGCCATCTTATTATATAAATAGTGAAGAAAAGGCAAAAGCTTACAGCACCTGGTATTCCCAGGGGGTCTCCCATCCAAGTACTAACCAGGCCCGACGCTGCTTTGCTTCCGAGATCGGGCGCACTCAGCGCAGTATGGCCGTAAGCGAGGACTGCTCCAAAAAGTGGGTTATTTATAGATCAGCCTCCGTAAAAGCCATCATATTATATAAATAGTGAAGAAAAGGCAAAAGTTTACAGCACCTGGTATTCCCAGGCGGTCTCCCATCCAGAGTTACAACATTAAAATGGGGTCAGAATTAACTGTGAGAGATGACTAGTGGTTAAAAGAATGAGACATAAAAGAAGATTGGTTTAAATAGATTTGGTTTTTATACAAGGTTCACATAAAAGACTTTAAAACAACACGATAAAACTAGGTAAATGCTGTTAAAAGAATACAGTTCATTTGTCCATACCCTAAAAACAGTCCAAGAATCCCAGTGTGTTGATAAGTCCAATGTGAGTGTCCACCATTGTATATACAATCCACAGAAAGTGTAATCCAAAGTTTGCAGGTGGTGAATGGAAAGGTGAGCTCTAAAATTAGCAACTCCTTAATCCAACAGTTTGGTGACTTTTTTTGTCATGCTGCTCTCTTATACAGTTGTACTTCCTGCTTCCTGTCATGTGTCTAGTCACATGGCAGGCCAACCATCCATTTATTAAAGACACACACACACTTAAAATGTTAAGAGTAATAAAATGGCCTAAAAAACATGTAAAACACTTAACACTCTATAATACATTTAAATGATTGTAATAAATAGAGCGGTAAAACAAGTCTTTCTAAAAGCCAGCATATTATATAAATAGTGAAGAAAAGGCAAAAGCTTACAGCACCTGGTATTCCCAGGCGGTCTCCCATCCAAGTACTAACCAGGCCCGACGCTGCTTTGCTTCCGAGATCAGACGAGATCGGGCGGTCTCAGCGCAGTATGGCCGTAAGCGAGGGCGCTCCAAAAAGTGGGCTATTTAAAGATCAGCCTCCGTAAAAGCCAGCATATTATATAAATAGTGAAGAAAAGGCAAAAGCTTACAGCACCTGGTATTCCCAGGCGGTCTCCCATCCAGAGTTACAAGATTAAAATGGGGTCAGATTTAACTGTGAGAGATGAGTAGTGGTTAAAAGAATGAGACATAAAAGAAGATTGGTTTAAATAGATTTGGTTTATATACAAGGTTAACATAAAAGACTTTAAAACAACACGATAAAACTAGGTAAATGCTGTTAAAAGAATACAGTTCATTTGTCCATACCCTAAAAACAGTCCAAGAATCCTAGTGTGTTGATAAGTCCAATGTGAGTGTCCACCATTGTATATACAATCCACAGAAAGTGTAATCCAAAGTTTGCAGGTGGTGAATGGAAAGGTGAGCTCTAAAATTAGCAAACTCCTTAATCCAACAGTTTGGTGACTGTCCTTTGTTTGTCATGCTGCTCTCTTATACAGTTGTACTTCCTGCTTCCTGTCATGTGTCTAGTCACATGGCAGGCCAACCATCCATTTATTTAAGACACACACACACTTAAAATGTTAAGAGCAATAAAATGGCCTAAAAAAACATGTAAAACACTTAACACTCTATAATACATTTAAATGATTGTAATAAATAGAGCGGTAAAACACGTCTTTCTAAAAGCCAGCATATTATATAAATAGTGAAGAAAAGGCAAAAGCTTACAGCACCTGGTATTCCCAGGCGGTCTCCCATCCAGAGTTACAAGATTAAAATGGGGTCAGATTTAACTGTGAGAGATGACTAGTGGTTAAAAGAATGAGACATAAAAGAAGATTGGTTTAAATAGATTTGGTTTATATACAAGGTTCACATAAAAGACTTTAAAACAACACGATAAAACTAGGTAAATGCTGTTAAAAGAATACAGTTCATTTGTCCATACCCTAAAAACAGTCCAAGAATCCCAGTGTGTTGATAAGTCCAATGTGAGTGTCCACCATTGTATATACAATCCACAGAAAGTGTAATCCAAAGTTTGCAGGTGGTGAATGGAAAGGTGAGCTCTAAAATTAGCAACTCCTTAATCCAACAGTTTGGTGACTTTTTTTGTCATGCTGCTCTCTTATACAGTTGTACTTCCTGCTTCCTGTCATGTGTCTAGTCACATGGCAGGCCAACCATCCATTTATTAAAGACACACACACACACTTAAAATGTTAAGAGTAATAAAATGGCCTAAAAAACATGTAAAACACTTAACACTCTATAATACATTTAAATGATTGTAATAAATAGAGCGGTAAAACACGTCTTTCTAAAAGCCAGCATATTATATAAATAGTGAAGAAAAGGCAAAAGCTTACAGCACCTGGTATTCCCAGGCGGTCTCCCATCCAAGTACTAACCAGGCCCGACGCTGCTTTGCTTCCGAGATCAGACGAGATCGGGCGGTCTCAGCGCAGTATGGCCGTAAGCGAGTACTGCTCCAAAAAGTGGGCTATTTATAGATCAGCCTCCGTAAAAGCCATCTTATTATATAAATAGTGAAGAAAAGGCAAAAGCTTACAGCACCTGGTATTCCCAGGGGGTCTCCCATCCAAGTACTAACCAGGCCCGACGCTGCTTTGCTTCCGAGATCGGGCGCACTCAGCGCAGTATGGCCGTAAGCGAGGACTGCTCCAAAAAGTGGGTTATTTATAGATCAGCCTCCGTAAAAGCCATCATATTATATAAATAGTGAAGAAAAGGCAAAAGTTTACAGCACCTGGTATTCCCAGGCGGTCTCCCATCCAGAGTTACAACATTAAAATGGGGTCAGAATTAACTGTGAGAGATGACTAGTGGTTAAAAGAATGAGACATAAAAGAAGATTGGTTTAAATAGATTTGGTTTTTATACAAGGTTCACATAAAAGACTTTAAAACAACACGATAAAACTAGGTAAATGCTGTTAAAAGAATACAGTTCATTTGTCCATACCCTAAAAACAGTCCAAGAATCCCAGTGTGTTGATAAGTCCAATGTGAGTGTCCACCATTGTATATACAATCCACAGAAAGTGTAATCCAAAGTTTGCAGGTGGTGAATGGAAAGGTGAGCTCTAAAATTAGCAACTCCTTAATCCAACAGTTTGGTGACTTTTTTTGTCATGCTGCTCTCTTATACAGTTGTACTTCCTGCTTCCTGTCATGTGTCTAGTCACATGGCAGGCCAACCATCCATTTATTAAAGACACACACACACTTAAAATGTTAAGAGTAATAAAATGGCCTAAAAAACATGTAAAACACTTAACACTCTATAATACATTTAAATGATTGTAATAAATAGAGCGGTAAAACAAGTCTTTCTAAAAGCCAGCATATTATATAAATAGTGAAGAAAAGGCAAAAGCTTACAGCACCTGGTATTCCCAGGCGGTCTCCCATCCAAGTACTAACCAGGCCCGACGCTGCATTGCTTCCGAGATCAGACGAGATCGGGCGGTCTCAGCGCAGTATGGCCGTAAGCGAGGGCGCTCCAAAAAGTGGGCTATTTAAAGATCAGCCTCCGTAAAAGCCAGCATATTATATAAATAGTGAAGAAAAGGCAAAAGCTTACAGCACCTGGTATTCCCAGGCGGTCTCCCATCCAGAGTTACAAGATTAAAATGGGGTCAGATTTAACTGTGAGAGATGAGTAGTGGTTAAAAGAATGAGACATAAAAGAAGATTGGTTTAAATAGATTTGGTTTATATACAAGGTTAACATAAAAGACTTTAAAACAACACGATAAAACTAGGTAAATGCTGTTAAAAGAATACAGTTCATTTGTCCATACCCTAAAAACAGTCCAAGAATCCTAGTGTGTTGATAAGTCCAATGTGAGTGTCCACCATTGTATATACAATCCACAGAAAGTGTAATCCAAAGTTTGCAGGTGGTGAATGGAAAGGTGAGCTCTAAAATTAGCAAACTCCTTAATCCAACAGTTTGGTGACTGTCCTTTGTTTGTCATGCTGCTCTCTTATACAGTTGTACTTCCTGCTTCCTGTCATGTGTCTAGTCACATGGCAGGCCAACCATCCATTTATTTAAGACACACACACACTTAAAATGTTAAGAGCAATAAAATGGCCTAAAAAAACATGTAAAACACTTAACACTCTATAATACATTTAAATGATTGTAATAAATAGAGCGGTAAAACACGTCTTTCTAAAAGCCAGCATATTATATAAATAGTGAAGAAAAGGCAAAAGCTTACAGCACCTGGTATTCCCAGGCGGTCTCCCTTCCAGAGTTACAAGATTAAAATGGGGTCAGATTTAACTGTGAGAGATGACTAGTGGTTAAAAGAATGAGACATAAAAGAAGATTGGTTTAAATAGATTTGGTTTATATACAAGGTTCACATAAAAGACTTTAAAACAACACGATAAAACTAGGTAAATGCTGTTAAAAGAATACAGTTCATTTGTCCATACCCTAAAAACAGTCCAAGAATCCCAGTGTGTTGATAAGTCCAATGTGAGTGTCCACCATTGTATATACAATCCACAGAAAGTGTAATCCAAAGTTTGCAGGTGGTGAATGGAAAGGTGAGCTCTAAAATTAGCAACTCCTTAATCCAACAGTTTGGTGACTTTTTTTGTCATGCTGCTCTCTTATACAGTTGTACTTCCTGCTTCCTGTCATGTGTCTAGTCACATGGCAGGCCAACCATCCATTTATTAAAGACACACACACACTTAAAATGTTAAGAGTAATAAAATGGCCTAAAAAACATGTAAAACACTTAACACTCTATAATACATTTAAATGATTGTAATAAATAGAGCGGTAAAACACGTCTTTCTAAAAGCCAGCATATTATATAAATAGTGAAGAAAAGGCAAAAGCTTACAGCACCTGGTATTCCCAGGCGGTCTCCCATCCAAGTACTAACCAGGCCCGACGCTGCTTTGCTTCCGAGATCAGACGAGATCGGGCGGTCTCAGCGCAGTATGGCCGTAAGCGAGGGCTGCTCCAAAAAGTGGGCTATTTAAAGATCAGCCTCCGTAAAAGCCAGCATATTATATAAATAGTGAAGAAAAGGCAAAAGCTTACAGCACCTGGTATTCCCAGGCGGTCTCCCATCCAGAGTTACAAGATTAAAATGGGGTCAGATTTAACTGTGAGAGATGAGTAGTGGTTAAAAGAATGAGACATAAAAGAAGATTGGTTTAAATAGATTTGGTTTATATACAAGGTTAACATAAAAGACTTTAAAACAACACGATAAAACTAGGTAAATGCTGTTAAAAGAATACAGTTCATTTGTCCATACCCTAAAAACAGTCCAAGAATCCTAGTGTGTTGATAAGTCCAATGTGAGTGTCCACCATTGTATATACAATCCACAGAAAGTGTAATCCAAAGTTTGCAGGTGGTGAATGGAAAGGTGAGCTCTAAAATTAGCAAACTCCTTAATCCAACAGTTTGGTGACTGTCCTTTGTTTGTCATGCTGCTCTCTTATACAGTTGTACTTCCTGCTTCCTGTCATGTGTCTAGTCACATGGCAGGCCAACCATCCATTTATTTAAGACACACACACACTTAAAATGTTAAGAGCAATAAAATGGCCTAAAAAAACATGTAAAACACTTAACACTCTATAATACATTTAAATGATTGTAATAAATAGAGCGGTAAAACACGTCTTTCTAAAAGCCAGCATATTATATAAATAGTGAAGAAAAGGCAAAAGCTTACAGCACCTGGTATTCCCAGGCGGTCTCCCATCCAGAGTTACAAGATTAAAATGGGGTCAGATTTAACTGTGAGAGATGACTAGTGGTTAAAAGAATGAGACATAAAAGAAGATTGGTTTAAATAGATTTGGTTTATATACAAGGTTCACATAAAAGACTTTAAAACAACACGATAAAACTAGGTAAATGCTGTTAAAAGAATACAGTTCATTTGTCCATACCCTAAAAACAGTCCAAGAATCCCAGTGTGTTGATAAGTCCAATGTGAGTGTCCACCATTGTATATACAATCCACAGAAAGTGTAATCCAAAGTTTGCAGGTGGTGAATGGAAAGGTGAGCTCTAAAATTAGCAAACTCCTTAATCCAACAGTTTGGTGACTGTCCTTTGTTTGTCATGCTGCTCTCTTATACAGTTGTACTTCCTGCTTCCTGTCATGTGTCTAGTCACATGGCAGGCCAACCATCCATTTATTTAAGACACACACACACTTAAAATGTTAAGAGCAATAAAATGGCCTAAAAAAACAAGTAAAACACTTAACACTCTATAATACATTTAAATGATTGTAATAAATAGAGCGGTAAAACACGTCTTTCTAAAAGCCAGCATATTATATAAATAGTGAAGAAAAGGCAAAAGCTTACAGCACCTGGTATTCCCAGGCGGTCTCCCATCCAGAGTTACAAGATTAAAATGGGGTCAGATTTAACTGTGAGAGATGACTAGTGGTTAAAAGAATGAGACATAAAAGAAGATTGGTTTAAATAGATTTGGTTTATATACAAGGTTCACATAAAAGACTTTAAAACAACACGATAAAACTAGGTAAATGCTGTTAAAAGAATACAGTTCATTTGTCCATACCCTAAAAACAGTCCAAGAATCCCAGTGTGTTGATAAGTCCAATGTGAGTGTCCACCATTGTATATACAATCCACAGAAAGTGTAATCCAAAGTTTGCAGGTGGTGAATGGAAAGGTGAGCTCTAAAATTAGCAACTCCTTAATCCAACAGTTTGGTGACTTTTTTTGTCATGCTGCTCTCTTATACAGTTGTACTTCCTGCTTCCTGTCATGTGTCTAGTCACATGGCAGGCCAACCATCCATTTATTAAAGACACACACACACACTTAAAATGTTAAGAGTAATAAAATGGCCTAAAAAACATGTAAAACACTTAACACTCTATAATACATTTAAATGATTGTAATAAATAGAGCGGTAAAACACGTCTTTCTAAAAGCCAGCATATTATATAAATAGTGAAGAAAAGGCAAAAGCTTACAGCACCTGGTATTCCCAGGCGGTCTCCCATCCAAGTACTAACCAGGCCCGACGCTGCTTTGCTTCCGAGATCAGACGAGATCGGGCGGTCTCAGCGCAGTATGGCCGTAAGCGAGTACTGCTCCAAAAAGTGGGCTATTTATAGATCAGCCTCCGTAAAAGCCATCTTATTATATAAATAGTGAAGAAAAGGCAAAAGCTTACAGCACCTGGTATTCCCAGGGGGTCTCCCATCCAAGTACTAACCAGGCCCGACGCTGCTTTGCTTCCGAGATCGGGCGCACTCAGCGCAGTATGGCCGTAAGCGAGGACTGCTCCAAAAAGTGGGTTATTTATAGATCAGCCTCCGTAAAAGCCATCATATTATATAAATAGTGAAGAAAAGGCAAAAGTTTACAGCACCTGGTATTCCCAGGCGGTCTCCCATCCAGAGTTACAACATTAAAATGGGGTCAGAATTAACTGTGAGAGATGACTAGTGGTTAAAAGAATGAGACATAAAAGAAGATTGGTTTAAATAGATTTGGTTTTTATACAAGGTTCACATAAAAGACTTTAAAACAACACGATAAAACTAGGTAAATGCTGTTAAAAGAATACAGTTCATTTGTCCATACCCTAAAAACAGTCCAAGAATCCCAGTGTGTTGATAAGTCCAATGTGAGTGTCCACCATTGTATATACAATCCACAGAAAGTGTAATCCAAAGTTTGCAGGTGGTGAATGGAAAGGTGAGCTCTAAAATTAGCAACTCCTTAATCCAACAGTTTGGTGACTTTTTTTGTCATGCTGCTCTCTTATACAGTTGTACTTCCTGCTTCCTGTCATGTGTCTAGTCACATGGCAGGCCAACCATCCATTTATTAAAGACACACACACACTTAAAATGTTAAGAGTAATAAAATGGCCTAAAAAACATGTAAAACACTTAACACTCTATAATACATTTAAATGATTGTAATAAATAGAGCGGTAAAACAAGTCTTTCTAAAAGCCAGCATATTATATAAATAGTGAAGAAAAGGCAAAAGCTTACAGCACCTGGTATTCCCAGGCGGTCTCCCATCCAAGTACTAACCAGGCCCGACGCTGCTTTGCTTCCGAGATCAGACGAGATCGGGCGGTCTCAGCGCAGTATGGCCGTAAGCGAGGGCGCTCCAAAAAGTGGGCTATTTAAAGATCAGCCTCCGTAAAAGCCAGCATATTATATAAATAGTGAAGAAAAGGCAAAAGCTTACAGCACCTGGTATTCCCAGGCGGTCTCCCATCCAGAGTTACAAGATTAAAATGGGGTCAGATTTAACTGTGAGAGATGAGTAGTGGTTAAAAGAATGAGACATAAAAGAAGATTGGTTTAAATAGATTTGGTTTATATACAAGGTTAACATAAAAGACTTTAAAACAACACGATAAAACTAGGTAAATGCTGTTAAAAGAATACAGTTCATTTGTCCATACCCTAAAAACAGTCCAAGAATCCTAGTGTGTTGATAAGTCCAATGTGAGTGTCCACCATTGTATATACAATCCACAGAAAGTGTAATCCAAAGTTTGCAGGTGGTGAATGGAAAGGTGAGCTCTAAAATTAGCAAACTCCTTAATCCAACAGTTTGGTGACTGTCCTTTGTTTGTCATGCTGCTCTCTTATACAGTTGTACTTCCTGCTTCCTGTCATGTGTCTAGTCACATGGCAGGCCAACCATCCATTTATTTAAGACACACACACACTTAAAATGTTAAGAGCAATAAAATGGCCTAAAAAAACATGTAAAACACTTAACACTCTATAATACATTTAAATGATTGTAATAAATAGAGCGGTAAAACACGTCTTTCTAAAAGCCAGCATATTATATAAATAGTGAAGAAAAGGCAAAAGCTTACAGCACCTGGTATTCCCAGGCGGTCTCCCATCCAGAGTTACAAGATTAAAATGGGGTCAGATTTAACTGTGAGAGATGACTAGTGGTTAAAAGAATGAGACATAAAAGAAGATTGGTTTAAATAGATTTGGTTTATATACAAGGTTCACATAAAAGACTTTAAAACAACACGATAAAACTAGGTAAATGCTGTTAAAAGAATACAGTTCATTTGTCCATACCCTAAAAACAGTCCAAGAATCCCAGTGTGTTGATAAGTCCAATGTGAGTGTCCACCATTGTATATACAATCCACAGAAAGTGTAATCCAAAGTTTGCAGGTGGTGAATGGAAAGGTGAGCTCTAAAATTAGCAACTCCTTAATCCAACAGTTTGGTGACTTTTTTTGTCATGCTGCTCTCTTATACAGTTGTACTTCCTGCTTCCTGTCATGTGTCTAGTCACATGGCAGGCCAACCATCCATTTATTAAAGACACACACACACACTTAAAATGTTAAGAGTAATAAAATGGCCTAAAAAACATGTAAAACACTTAACACTCTATAATACATTTAAATGATTGTAATAAATAGAGCGGTAAAACACGTCTTTCTAAAAGCCAGCATATTATATAAATAGTGAAGAAAAGGCAAAAGCTTACAGCACCTGGTATTCCCAGGCGGTCTCCCATCCAAGTACTAACCAGGCCCGACGCTGCTTTGCTTCCGAGATCAGACGAGATCGGGCGGTCTCAGCGCAGTATGGCCGTAAGCGAGTACTGCTCCAAAAAGTGGGCTATTTATAGATCAGCCTCCGTAAAAGCCATCTTATTATATAAATAGTGAAGAAAAGGCAAAAGCTTACAGCACCTGGTATTCCCAGGGGGTCTCCCATCCAAGTACTAACCAGGCCCGACGCTGCTTTGCTTCCGAGATCGGGCGCACTCAGCGCAGTATGGCCGTAAGCGAGGACTGCTCCAAAAAGTGGGTTATTTATAGATCAGCCTCCGTAAAAGCCATCATATTATATAAATAGTGAAGAAAAGGCAAAAGTTTACAGCACCTGGTATTCCCAGGCGGTCTCCCATCCAGAGTTACAACATTAAAATGGGGTCAGAATTAACTGTGAGAGATGACTAGTGGTTAAAAGAATGAGACATAAAAGAAGATTGGTTTAAATAGATTTGGTTTTTATACAAGGTTCACATAAAAGACTTTAAAACAACACGATAAAACTAGGTAAATGCTGTTAAAAGAATACAGTTCATTTGTCCATACCCTAAAAACAGTCCAAGAATCCCAGTGTGTTGATAAGTCCAATGTGAGTGTCCACCATTGTATATACAATCCACAGAAAGTGTAATCCAAAGTTTGCAGGTGGTGAATGGAAAGGTGAGCTCTAAAATTAGCAACTCCTTAATCCAACAGTTTGGTGACTTTTTTTGTCATGCTGCTCTCTTATACAGTTGTACTTCCTGCTTCCTGTCATGTGTCTAGTCACATGGCAGGCCAACCATCCATTTATTAAAGACACACACACACTTAAAATGTTAAGAGTAATAAAATGGCCTAAAAAACATGTAAAACACTTAACACTCTATAATACATTTAAATGATTGTAATAAATAGAGCGGTAAAACAAGTCTTTCTAAAAGCCAGCATATTATATAAATAGTGAAGAAAAGGCAAAAGCTTACAGCACCTGGTATTCCCAGGCGGTCTCCCATCCAAGTACTAACCAGGCCCGACGCTGCATTGCTTCCGAGATCAGACGAGATCGGGCGGTCTCAGCGCAGTATGGCCGTAAGCGAGGGCGCTCCAAAAAGTGGGCTATTTAAAGATCAGCCTCCGTAAAAGCCAGCATATTATATAAATAGTGAAGAAAAGGCAAAAGCTTACAGCACCTGGTATTCCCAGGCGGTCTCCCATCCAGAGTTACAAGATTAAAATGGGGTCAGATTTAACTGTGAGAGATGAGTAGTGGTTAAAAGAATGAGACATAAAAGAAGATTGGTTTAAATAGATTTGGTTTATATACAAGGTTAACATAAAAGACTTTAAAACAACACGATAAAACTAGGTAAATGCTGTTAAAAGAATACAGTTCATTTGTCCATACCCTAAAAACAGTCCAAGAATCCTAGTGTGTTGATA